>NW_024423897.1:16474970-16514329 GCF_017311325.1 Ursus maritimus
GGTAGTCATTTGGGTTCTAGAGAGCAAGGCCTTCTCGCCCATCTTGGAGTCCATGCAAAGCCAATCATGATGCATTGCGCAGAGGAGACACTTAATAAAAATTTAGTGAATTCATAAGCAATTTGGTATTTAGTAGTTTAAAAAAATCTGTTTTTAAGAAGGAATAGAGATTATTGCTTCACCCGTGGCCTATATTCACTTAGTAAAATCTCTGATCCTCAAAGAAATGTCACTTACTGGTTGCAAGCAGTCATTACCAGTATATAAGATCATTCTCTAAAATGACAAATGCTCTTCCTTATTTTGGGCCTGCTCTATCTACATTATGTAATTTTTATATAGGCTCTTCTATCAATTCTCATTTTCATAAGGATAAACAACTAAATGGGAGTTTTTAAATTCACTTTTTACAGTTAAATCTAAATTACCTAATACTAACTTCGAATTCAGACAAGCACAGGGTTAGGGTATCCGTGTCTGAGTTGTACCAGGAACTTGCTGTTTTTAATTCAAGCAATTCAGAATATTTTTTATGATGCTAATTACTCATTTTAATGTGTAGATTCTCCTCTTTTGGGTGTTAGAATGGAGGAAGAGAAGAAAGAAGCAGAAAGGTGACTGTTCTATATAACAGAAGTTGGACCTAACGTTAAGAAAAAGGACGTGAAGGGCACACCAGTACCATTAAATTGAACTGTGTACCACTAAACATGCCCAGACCAGTTTATTCTTTTGAGTTTTTTTCATGTGGTCTAAACATAAAGCCAGTCTACTTACTTGCAGTCTTAATTGCAGCTATGTTGTAATTCTTTACATTGGTACATTTTTAGTTATTTTTCCTGTTTCTATTCCCTTTCCTTTTTTCTGTCCTTTTCATAGTTATCCTTAGTAGCTACGAGGCATACTGCTTCCTCCTCCTGAATTTCTCCTTTCTCCTGAATTGGTACACATATATCAAGTTCCACTAATGTTGCTCACTTTAGGCAATAGAAGTGTACATGGAGCAGGAAAATGTCAGAATTTGTGCAATGTAATTTATTGCTTTGATAGTTTTGCTTTTTTTTTTTTTTTTTTTAAGATTTTATTTATTTATTTGACAGAGATAGAGACAGCCAGTGAGAGAGGGAACACAAGCAGGGGGAGTGGGAGAGGAAGAAGTAGGCTCATAGCGGAGGAGCCTGATGTGGGTGGGGCTCGATCCCAGAACGCCGGGATCACGCCCTGAGCCCAAGGCAGACGCTTAACCTCTGTGCCACCCAGGCGCCCCGATAGTTTTGCTTTTTATAGCATGAGAAATCATATCCTGAATTCCATCTTGTAATGATAAATTTCCACTTGTATATTTCCTTTCAAGCTGTACTAACCTGCAGTTGGTAGTTGCCCTGGGATGGTGGCTTTAGACTTTGGGTGATGGGAGGGTAATTGTTCATGTAAATATGTGGGGGTTTTTTTGTTTTCTTTTTAACCCCAAACATGATTTGGGATTCAGAGGAACCTTTTGGGGAAGCTACTGATTCAGCTTAAAGAACTTAGCCTAGAACTTTTGTTTCTTTTTGGCTTCAGGAGTTTGTTACTAAGTCTAGTGTATATCTGGAGTTATTGTGATTAAACTGTCATTTTGATAACCTTTAAAGAGCAAATGCTTAATTTTTAGAGCATTTTTCTATTTTCCAGCCTTTGCAAAATGTTAGCACAGTGCTGCAGAAGCCTAATCCTCTCTATAATCAGAATACAGATATGGTCCAGAAACCAGTCAGCAAAACCCTGCCCTCTACTTGGTCTGACCCCAGTGTAAACATCAGCCTAGACAACTTACTACCTGGTATGCAGCCTTCCAAACCCCAGCAGCCATCACTCAATACAATGATTCAACAACAGAGTAAGTTACCGCAAGACATCTTGCTTCTCTGTGCACTTGTAATCTTTACCCTGATGGCAGGACTAGTTCAAGCCATGAAGTGAGAATATGTGATGCGGACCGTACTGAAGGTGACTGTGTGATTGCTTAGGATTTTTTTTCCCTGTGATACTTGATAGACATTCTGGCATATTGAATTACTTTGTGTTCTGTTCTTGGTGCAATAACATTGTATTTTGGTGAGTTTGGGGAGTCTGACCACTAAAATAAAAATATTTGTTGTAGAAAATGTTTTATATCTAGGTAAATATGACCAGGAAACAAAGATCATCTTAACTCATAATCCAGGGATAATCACCATCAATTCATATTCTGTCTCTTCTAACCATATTTTTAATACTTGAAATCACTCTGTTTATATTGTTTTGTTCCTTGCAGTTGTCATTCTGCATTAAATTACCATTTTTCCTGTATTTAGTATTCTTAGGAAAAAAATGATTTTTTTGATATTTATAGTTATCCATTATATCAGTGTACAACTTCTTTATCGTTGGTTATTTCCATTGTTTCCAGCTTTTTGCTATTAAAAATAACTCCATGATTTTATATAAATCTTTGTACTTGTGATTTTTTTCCCTTAATGTAATGTTCTAAAAATAGAGTGAGTCAAAGGGTATAAAGTTTTCAAGGCTTTTGATACACAGTAGCTCCTGACAACCTGTTAGGTTGGAATCAACAATAAATTTTGTCGGAATGATTTTAAAGTGCGGTATGTTTTCCCCCAGCCCACTCGTAACTGTTTCTACATCTTTGGGAAGCCAGTTAACAGCCACAGAGTATTTTTCTAGAGCAAATAGTGCAAGTTAATTGACTTATCTTGTAAAGTCACTATAAAGGAATTTTATTAGGGCTTACAAGTGTTGATGGTCAGGAACATTGTATTATTATTCTGCTTGTAGAATCTAATGTAAAGTTGTTTTGTCTCTTCTCTTGTGGTAGATATGCAACAGCCTATGAATGTGATGACCCAAAGTTTTGGAGCTGTGAACCTCAGTTCTCCATCAAACATACTTCCCGTCCGGCCACAAACTAACCCTTTGATGGGGGGACCCATGCCTATGAGCATGCCCAGTGTGATGACTGGCACCATGGGAATGGCCCCTCTTGGAAATACTCCAATGATGAACCAGAGCATGATGGGCATGAACATGAACATGGGGATGTCAACTGCTGGGATGGGCCTCACAGGCACAATGGGAATGGGCATGCCCAACTTAGCCATGACTTCTGGAACTGTGCAGCCCAAGCAAGATGCCTTTGCAAATTTCGCCAACTTTAGCAAATGAGAGATTGTAAAGGAGCAGATTGAATGAAGGATTTTTAGTGGTGAAGATAGGTGATGTTGGGATGGAAAATGTTAATCAACTCCCCTTTCTTTTATCAATTAATTAAAATAAACCTACATAAAGAACCAAAAAGGCTGTTTTATAAAAGTGAAATATCTAGTATTTCAGATGGCCAGGCAAGGGCACTTCAGATGAGGCAGTGAAAATCATTTTTCCCAGTGAGAATAGACCACAATTGGGGTAGTGAGACCTTGAAAGCCTTTGTAAATTGAAGAGCCCATTTTAACATCGTGATTTGTGCGAAGACTGGAATAGGGCTGAATAAATGTGTTTGAATCTCTAATTTTATACTTTTTTTTTCCTGAGGAACTTGATTTTTCTGTCCCTGAATCGCCTTGTCATAATTGGGTCTGTCCTTTTACTACCACTCTTGAGTCCATAAATGAAATCATTAAAGTTGGATGATCGGTTTTTTATAAAAATATATATTTTTGTCCAAAAAAGGCATACATATGTGATTATGGCTAAATCAAAGGTAACTGGAATGTATATACTTTTGCTAATGTTCCAGCAACACTGCTATTACTATTATACTATCCAAATTTTTATTGTAATGAAACCTCTTCAAGCGATTGGTGATAGCTATGGGACTTTCCCCATATCTTCTGCTATAATTATCCTTTGCAGAACTAGGAAAAATATTTTTTTCAGGACTGCTCTATGGTTTCCTTTAAAAGAAAAAAAAAAACCCTCCAGTATTTTTGTTTGTTTTTAGCAGTCATTATTTACAATTTGCAGTGGTTAACTTGGCAAGGCTTCCTTCCGTGTTTATCCCTGTAGCCACTACTTATCAGTCAGGAACAGTCAAAAGAGAAAAATATTTATTTTTATTTTTTTGGTGTCTTTTCAAAAAATTGAAAAGGTAAAAATTCATTAAAACTTTAAGTTAAATATAAATGTTAGAACTCAACAATGTTGGCTTTTAGATTTTATACAATATTTTGTTTTGTTTTGGTTTTGAGTGTATATAATATGGCGTTAGCAATATGGTTCCAATAGAGAGGAGTTAAATATATATTATTAAAGGAGACCTGTAGCAGTCAAAGATTTTATTGATTTAATGGCAAATAAAGGAAATTAATTAAAATGTTTTCATTTTCCTGCTGTAATTCTGCATTAAGCTCACATGAAAATCATGATTCTAGAGTTTGGAATGCAAAATTAATTGTTTCACCCTCAAGCTGGGAATATTTTTAAAAATAAATACTATAATATAGGTATCAAATTATTACCTCCCCACTTTGTGTTGAAATTTTTTTTTATTAAATTGACAAAACTCTGTTTCCATTGTATTCCTAATGTTCTGTTATACATAACATTAAAATGTTCATTAAAATCAATGTTGAACTGCTTTTTCTTTCATTCTGTTAGACATTTGAGACCGTTTGGGGAAAAAATAATTATAATTTGGGCAAAGTAATTTTTATAAATAATTTAAAATTATTTAATGACTTCTCTATTCTTTCCTCTCATACTCTACAGTTAGGAATTAAAAATGAAGCAGCAAAGATATCCTGACCCGCTCCATTCTTGCTAATGTTCCATCTACAACATTTCTAATTAGGCAGAAATTCATGTACTTCAGCTAAGTGGTAATGAAAAGTGATTCATTTGCTGAATAAGAGATGAGAGAGAGTGTAATTAGCTGACTGTGGTTTTTAATCTTTCAACAATTCAATGTGTTTAAATTAGTTTCAAAGAATAGGAGCTTTCAAGTGTTGTTACTTCAGAGCAGTCAAGCCAGGCCCTGGTGGCAGCATGGAGACTATCTTCACTGATAGTTAAAACCCATCATCTTAAGTGAATTTTTTCATTAAACTGAGAGGTATAGCATCACCTTTTCAAATACGTAACGATTCTTGGAGGAAATATTTTGTTTCTAAACTTTTGTGTTTAAAAATTTCTTTTCTAATAAAATTAAGATTTATCTGTAAAGCGTTTTCTGAACTATGCCTCCTTCCTATAGTATCTCTCTGAAGACAGAAGGGAGCCAGCCCCATCTCATGTATTATAGCACCTCAGCATACAGTTTGCTGTCTTATCGGTATTTTTGTTTCAGAGCCCACGAAAGGACAGAATTGTCTCTTTAAGGGGTCTATCCAATGCAGTGATTTATTTCTGAAAGGGCTATTAAGTGATACTACAAAGAAAGGTCTAAATACCCTCAAGTATTTGGGACTTGGCAAGAAAATACTCTAAATAGTCTGCTGGGCTCCCTTCTGCCAGTCCTATACCCTTTCACCCTTTTACCGGCCTAATGTTTGTTTTGTTTTGTTTGCTGGGGGACAGGGAAGTAGTTACTTTTCTCAAAATTTGCAGGTGAGTCTCCACTGCCACTCCAGATTTCATTTTTTTCCCTTTTGAATTGTTTTTTAACCTCTCTGATAAAATCTTCAGGAACCATAAATGTTCTCGTATGGGACTTGAGTGTTTCCCTTTTTCGTTTATAAGTTGTCTGAATGATATCCATAATGTTGGGTTTGGGGTAGTCAGTACTAAGTTGAGGCCTATAGATACTTTCCTCAAAATTTATGAAACACCTTTGTAAAATAAAGCTGCCTGTCCTAAGCACAGAGCACACCCAGTAAATAGATTTGTGAAGTAAATTGGCTTCATGTTTCAGCTCTGCTGGGAGCCAGCATTGCATCGTGGAAGGAGCGTGGACTTGGAAGCAGATCTACCCCCATTTCAACCACGCACACTATCTGTGTGACACTGATTGGTTTACCTGACTTCTCTGGGCCCTAAAACATCTTTTCTAACATGAACTTAAAATCTGGAAGCAGTGGATAAATAATATGTCAGATCTACCAGCATGGACATAAGCACACTAAATATTTCTCTGCCTCCCGTTTTTATGTTTTTGTAAATGTGCTTACGTATCAAGACTGTGTGCCAGTTACTATTCAACACCCCACCTGCATGCCTTTGATGCAACAAACCCAAAAGTTCATATTCCAGTTGTAGTCCCAGAAGCAGTGTGTAGTTCAGAAAGCCTTAGAGACTGCTACTAAGTCGATTCCTAACAGGATTTTCCTATCTGCCTAAGTTTAATTCCAATTTCTTAGACAAGGAATTGTAAATGAGCCGTTTTGTGAATGTGTTGACTCACTTCTACTTAACCACATTAGTGCAGATGTGAGGGAGAAAACCGAAACTGGTATGGGATTTGCCACACAAATAACCCTCATTAGAATGTTCTCAGCTTTCAGAAGCAGTAGAGATCTCAATTTTTCTATTGACTTCTTGCAGTTTTGTTGACTAAGGTCTTCCTATTCTTATATCCAAATAAGCAATCAGATATAAAGACTGGGAAAAAAAATCTATCCATGAAAGAGTGGGGTTTTTTTTCACCTTTACTCATTATGACCTTAATTCTTGTGTGTCTTGTCTTGTGTGTGGGTGCGTGTATGTGCGCGTCTTCCTAATGGCAGCCTTGCTAATGCATTGTTCCTCGCACACGCAGTAAGTAGCTCCTCGCTCCCCTTCTCACTGCACTTGCTTACCCCAATGGGTGGGGAATCAGCATCCAGCCAATTCAGATGCTTAGCTTCCCAGGGATTTTGGACGGATTTGAAAGTCCTGATGGGCAAACATGGGTTTTATTTGTTACTCTTTAAAATAAATGTCATTACTTTAAATAACTGAGTCCTGGACTGTGAAACCCTGCACTTTTTTTTCCATTTGATTTTTCTTAACTATACATCTTGCAGCTGCGTTAAGTGCTCCAAGCACACTCTGCCAGTTTATTACGCATGCTTAGGGTTGGTATTTGTAGCCTTTTGGTCTCAGAACCCCCTTTACACCTAAAAATTGAGAACCCCAAAGAACCTTTATGCTTACATGGGTCATACTGATATTTACTGTATTTGAAATAAAAACTGAGCAA
Organism: Ursus maritimus; assembly: GCF_017311325.1. Lineage (NCBI taxonomy): Eukaryota > Metazoa > Chordata > Mammalia > Carnivora > Ursidae > Ursus > Ursus maritimus. The sequence goes on from NW_024423897.1 coordinate 16,482,124, forward strand.
CTTTAAAAATACTGATTTTACAGTAACCCTATTACCTGTCAAATTATAATTTTTTTTTTAGGAAAAAGAATGCGCACGGGTGGGGGCGGGGCATAGGGGGAGAGGAAGAGAGAATCTGAAGCAGGCTCCATGCAGCATGCCTATGCAGGGCTGGAACCCGCAACCCTGAGATCTTGACCTGAGCTGAAACCTAGAATCGTATGCTTAACTGACTGAGCCACCCAGGCGCCCCTGTCAAATTATAATTTTATTTAAAAACTTCCAAAATAAAAATTGGTGAGAAGAGTGGCATTTTTTTTTTTTTTACATTTTCGAAAAATCTCTATTACCTGGCTTAATAGAATACAGCTGAATTCTCTTACCTACTTCTGCATTCAGTCCTGTGCTGTTGTTTTGGGGGAAATACATGAAAAACGTCTGGCCTCAGGGATACGAGGTCGGAAAGGGTGGGAACTTGCTCAGGGCTCCCCAGTGGTCCTCGGGCCACATTGCTATCTATTGAAAACTAATAAGTAAGATTATTTCACAGTAGCTATATATCCATTTGCTTGATTTATTCTGTTTATCAGGTGATCTGCTTGAGGCACAAAGAATTTAGTTTTGCTTTTCACTTCAGTCACAGGCAAAATGTCACATGAAATTGCTCCCTGGATACTGAATACCAGAACTTTGTGACATCAGTGTTTGCTCAGTTTTCAAGCTATTTCTTCTGATACGTAGTCCATATTTCCTAGCTTTTATAATATGAAGAAGTAAGTTCCTTACCCATTTTGGGTTTTTTAGAAAAGCTTACACTGAGAGACCGGGTGTTGAGCGCTTGGTGAGTTGTAAACCTTTCGAGGTTCCGTTTCTGTCCTTCGAGAAGAGAGAGTAAAATGGGTCAAACCTGAAGACCTCTGACTTGTTTGCAAGGGGGCCTGGCAGCTTTGTGTACTGTGTTCTCTGCTGAATATTTTACAGAAGCCCAAGACTATGGAAGTAGTGCATCCACAGTGATAGTGCTCCTTACGAACCTAGATAAAGCTGACCCCCAAACTGGAGGACTCTAGCGAGGCTCCCCTCCGTTCATGAAACCTTTGGCTTACATACATCCACTCCCTTCATTCTCATACCTATAGAACAACGACCTCCTGACAGTTACAGAACGGGGACATCCAAAACTAGCCAAAAGTAGCTTTGGAAAGATTGTTATGCAGGGTCCCCAAAATGGAGACTGTCAATTTTCAGTAACCGATCAGCAAAGTCAGCCTTCGGTTACTGCATTTGGCAGAGTTTTTGCCACAGAAAGAGGAAGGAAATCCTAGGCAGGACTCTCCCTCTCGGAAGAGCTTCATTTTGGAAATTAATATAAAACGGGCACAGAATCAGTTTCTGTTAATGAAGCGTTGGAGATGTGATCTTTTGTGTCTGGTGATTCATAAACCAGTTTTATTAAAATACTTTCTAAAATGCAACTAAAATATTAGGTAGTAGACTGGGTTCCCGTGTTCCTATTTTTCATGGTATTTTCACTTCTCAATCAAAAATTAAATCGAGAGGAACAATACCAAGACAGTCATGATAAAAATGTAGAAAGTCTAAACCCTCCTAGGTGGGAAACAAGGCTGCAATATGACAATGGGCCACTACCTGAATTTTATTCCATGTGTTTATTCATACTTCTTTTTTTAAAGATTGGTTGATTTGAGAGAGAGAGAGCACGCACGCACACACCTGGGAGCAGGGTGAGGGGCAGAGTGAGAGAAGAGAGAGACTCTCAAGCAGAATCCCTGCTGAGCGCAGAGGCGGACGTGGGGCTCGATCCCATGACCCTGAGATCAGGACCTGAGCCGAAACCAAGAGTCAGACACTTAACTGAGCCACCCAGGTGCCCCTGCTCCTACTTCTTAGGTGCTGCTGCCGGCACTACCTCAAGTTCTGTGCTGTGGTGACTGCAACAGAAACCTGCCCATCAGATCACCACATGGAAGTGTGCGCATGCGTGAGTGTTCTGAAGGGCCGGCCGTCAAGTGGCTCCTACCCAAAAGTCGACGGAGAGGCCTAATTCAGGTAACTCCGGAAGGCCTCTCTGAGAAGGGAGCTCTTACACGGAGATCAGCAGAACTTGACCCACGTGTGTGAAGATTCCAAGTGGAAAAAAACCACTTTTTTTTTGTGGTTGTGGCTGGAGGTCGATGTAAACGAAAAATTGAGGAGATAGGCAAGGACGTGGGACTTGTCGACGCTTAGGATGCTGAGGTAAGTAATTACTTCACTCTCCTCAAAAGTTCCTCAGAGGGGATTATGCCCATCAAAGATGGTCTATCCTGAAGGCCCCACGCGCTTTCACATCCGTGGTTGTCACAGGGCTCACTGGATAAACCTGAGTGGAAAATTGTATGGCAATAGTTTGATGTTTACTGTCCAACCTGAAATACGTCAATAGTTGTTGATATATATGTGAACAATACAAAGGGGCCATTTATAAATACGAATGGACTATGTCAAGTAGTAATAACATACATTTGCATATTATAGTTTCCAGAGTGGAGTCACACTCATTTCCTCCCTGATTTTCACAATCACCCTAAGCTAAGAAGGTAAGACAGTCATCAGCCCCTTGTTGGTGAGGAAACCAGCCCCAGGAAAGCAAAGCAGTGAGTGAAGCCAGGTCTCCTAGGACAGGGCTTTGGAATCCAAACCCAGTTTTATTCCACTGTCTCTTATTTCTCCTCTATTAAAATATCAGACCTCTTAATTTAAAGATTGTACCCGCCATTCAGATTGTCAGGGTTTTCTTGCGTATCCTTGATCTCAGACCACATTGTCCCAGGTGCCATGTAAAGCTCCACACAGGGTAGACAGCTAGGAAATGGTTGTTAAATAATACGTTTTTTAAGTAAGCACTGAATGTTTATGAAATCTATTTGCATTTTCTAAAGGTCACCAGCAGGAGATGAGCCACAGAGCAAATAAAAACTGATCTCCTCTGAAGAGTAACCCTTTTGTTTGTTTTGTAGAAATGGTGATATAACTTAGCGTAAGACATTAGCCAAATCGGACGCAAAAAATTCCAGCAGGTTTGGAGTAGTAAAACACAAAGGCCCCTTAAGGGATCAGAAGATATGTTAAGGGCAAGCTGCAGGAAAGGTGGATGGCCTTGGATTGCTTGTTTAAGGAATCCATTTCAAAAAGCGCACAGCAATGTTTTTTAAAGATTGTGTGCTCTCGGCAATTTTTTATTTGCTCCTGTGATTCTTGCATTTGAGAAATAGAATTGAGATGCCCAGCTACCAAATAAAAATAGAAATGGAATTTCTAGATTTAAGGTGTTCTTAAGGGAATAATTGAATTGACTTCTTTAGAGTAAGTTTTTATTTATTTACTTTTAATATATTTTTAAGGGCATTGAGAAATATGTGGGGATTTGAAAACTAGTTTGATTGCCGATAGTTGAATTATTCGTTATATAGAAAAAATGCTAACTTTAATGGAAAATATCAAATGAAGTACGAGGCAGAAGGTACACAAAGTTGAGATGAGTGAATGGTTGAAAAACCAGTTTTCAAGTCATCATTTACAGGAAAGTGATAAGATTAAATAAAAGAAATGTTAAAGTAACTTTAATTTTAATTAATATACTAGCTTTATCTATGTTGTCTTTGGACCTAATGCCTGTAATGAGCCAAGGAAGAGATACTGTAGCTGAAAATTTTTCAGTTGTTAAGAACTTTTCACGTACTTTTTAGTCCCTCCCACATGGAAGTGTGTGTATGTGTGTCTGCACACATAACAGTGTCTGTCTCTTTCGATAAATATATAATAAAGGTTGGCTCTTAAATACTGTGTCTTCACCAAATTTTTTAGATGTCCCAGGAGTTCTCAGATTTGAATGATAAAAAGGGTGACATAAGGTACCGCTTTAGTAATTAACTGGTTCTTTAATAAGTCCTCAATTACTTTGTTTCATGATAAGGAAAAAAAAATGTTCCAAGACAGAGTTACATTCGACATCTGGGAACCCCCTAACAGCTGGCCACCTAATGAATATGCATCTGGGTAAGAGGCTGTAGGCCATTAATAAACCAATAGATGTAAAGCAGAAACAATCTTTGTCAGCTTCAAATGAGATTGGATGCAATGTGCTGTGAAGTGTCACTGTCACATTGAATCGAGTTTGGGAGGTTAACAATGGACTGTTAGCTACTCATGTCTCTGTAGCTCTCCACTTGCGCTAATACTCTCCCCAGACTGGTGGCCACGTTTCTGACCTACGAGTTCTTGCTCCTGATTGCCTGATTTGAGGCTTACAACGTCGGTTTCAAAAATCCCTTCCTCTTTGTTCCACTAAACCACACACTGGCCAAGACGCTTTAAAACAAAGGAGTCCTCTCCAGATAAGAAAGGCAGGAAATATCAGGATCAAATTGGTACGAGATGGACTTCCAGTGAACTGGAAAATATTTAGAACGGAACTTCTACGTGTCTGCAGGTAACCTGGGAACTGGTGGGTCCTCCTGAGGGAAGCCCTCACCCCCTGTGCAGGCAGCGCTTCAGACCTTGGTAACTGGTCTCAGTGAGTCCCCTAAAGTCAGGACCACCCCTGCCCCGTGTACTGGCTGAGATTTCTTGAGGGCCATATTCATAGAAGCCTTGCTTGAGATGGTTATCCGGTTAAGCGAAGATTATACCTAGAAGAGCTTACATTTTCTTAGCTAAATGTGTACCCATTACTCTAGTCTCATCCGATGCTCACACGTATGTTTGGGGGGAATATTAAGGGCAAGGGGGAAGGCTGGAAGTCTCTTGTATATTCAACTACCTTTTCTATTTCATTTTGATGATCTCTTTAAGTTTTGGTGAAATATACCTATTTTATTTTATGTGTATAATGTAAACTTATGTGTACAAGTGTAAATAACACCATCGTAACCATTTTTAAGTGTATAGTTCAGTGGTATTAGGTACCTTCACATTGTTGTGAAACCATCACCACCACCTATCCCTAGAACTTTTCATCGTCCCCATCTGAACCTCTGGACCCAATAAGCACGAACCCCCCATTTCCCACTCTCCTCAGTTCCTGGCGGCAACAATTCTACGTCTGTTCATGAGTGTGATTACTCTCGATTCTTCATAGTGTGCAATCACACAGGATCTGTCCTTTTGTGTCTGTTTTTTTCCGGTTAGTATGTTTCAAGGTTCATCCATATCACAGAATACGTCAGAATTTCGTTACTTTTAAGGCTGAAAAATATTCCGTTGTATGTCCATACCACATTTGGTTTATCCATTCATCTGTTGGACGCCTACATTGTTTCTGCCTCTTGGTCATTATGAATAATGCTGTTATGAATTCAAATCCCTGCTTTTAATTCTTTTGGGCATATATCTGGAAACGGAATTGCTGGATCATGCAGTAACTCTATGTTTAATTTTTGAGGAAGTGTCATTTGGCTCATTTTGGATTTCGGTTTTTTCCTTGACATAGGGCCTTTGCTCAGATTCCATATTCTCCTCCTTGGTCCCTTTGAGGAAAAAACCCAAGACAACCTCAGAGTTTATTCTTTTTTTTTTTTTCCCTAATTTCATGCCTGGAAAATAAACAAGAATGCACACCATGGGGAATAAGCTTTTTAAAACGGGGCAGGGGGGGATTGAGGCCCACCCACTCCCTACAACACCACAGACTGGTGTTCTATTAAAAGCTGAGAATTACGGTTGTTTTTGAAAAACCCCACAGCATCAAATACATATGTAAGACTGTGTAATCTCTCAGTTGTGGGAGGGGCTCCTTGATTAAACAAAGCATCGCCTTGAATTCCTACCCAGAGATTAACACCTTATTCATGGTATGTAAGATCAATTTCCCCCAAAAACTATATAAAAATTATCACCACAACTACCACCCATCTAATATGCTCATATTACAAATGGAAAGCCAAGCACCCAAAACTTTAAATGATGGGTTGGCTCCGTGACAGGAAAGTGGTTTGGTACGGAAGCCCAGTTTGTATTGTTCATGCAAATATGACAATAGTCTCTAGCACAATCCAGTAGGAAGTCATTTCGGGATATGCACTAATATCCCCTAACCCTGAGCAGCGGGAGCTGTTTGAAGGCATTCCGGTGCTGTACTCAGGCAGACACTATCGGGCAGGTACAATACTGTATCATTTTCAGTGGAAGTATGATGAAAGAAGAAATTTTTCTTTTTTAAGAGAAAAAATTTCTTTAAAAACTTGTAGGCATCCTGTCCATACCTAGACGGGTCCATCTTAGATGCCAGCCAATAAATGGCTTCAACTCAGGAGATGTAAATAATAGTATTTATTCACCCCCCGTGACTTATTTGCAAGACAGCTTCCTTTTATTTTTCAATTCTTCTTCTTTCCCTTTACCTTACCATGTTTCAAAGCGATTGGGGGCAGATGATAGGTTCAGTTCCTTTCAGTTGGGACTGAGGTGATGGTGTTTTTCTCGGTCAAGGTCATATGTTATATTTTTATTGTTCTAAAACATGTGTGGGTGGGTCCCAGACCCCACGTTGGGGACTTTTCCACAGGCTTCCCATAACAGTTGCATTCTCAGGATTCAGCCATCAGTGCTGTGGCTCATAAAATCTTTCAATAACATTCAGTCATTATGCAAATTCCCATAAGTTGTAGCTTCAGAATTCCATATTTTATACTTGAAAAGGGTTTTTTTTTTTAAAAAATTCATTGTCGAGTGGTAAAAACTTTTAAGAAGATGGAATAAATAACTCTTTGTAGCAAAAAAGGACAATAAAATATCTGAGATCTGCTCCAAAAATATACACCATTATCGTTGCTCTAAATCTGCTAGTATCGTTTCCATTCCTCGGCCACCACTCTTGTTGAAGCTCAGAACGACTCTTCCCGAATGTCTCGTAACAGCGTCCTCACTGGTTTCCGTGTTTCTAGCCTCGCCTTCACCTTCCGTGTCTCGTTCACGTCTCCTCAGATCAGACACCACCGGAGGCTCCCCAGCTGAGTCAAGGTCAGGCATTCAGGGCCATCTACCCACGGGCCACCCTTTCAGACTCTCATGCCTGGCTCCTCTCCCACGTGCCGACCAAAGGAAACCGCTCCTCAGTGCTGGCGCACTGCGTGCCTGTTTCTCCTCCCTTGACACTGGTCCAGGCCAGTCCCGGCCCCAGGACCCTGGAGGCCTTCCCCCAGACCCAGGGTCTGGCAGTGGACATACCCATTCTTCTCTGTGAAGAGTGAGCTACGCTAGGAGAAAGGGAGCTCCCTCTGTTTCTTTCCTTGGATGATTATATTCATAATAACCACAGAGTAGGTGCTTATCGTGGATAGTTCCCTCCCCGGATGGAAAACAATAGGAACCGAATGATCACAGTTATGTCAACTTTCGATATCAGCACCGTGCTGGGCCCTGGGCGGAGAGGTTTACATTCATTCTCCCGTTGAATTCTCATGATGGCCCATGAGCTGGTATTACAGGGAACTTACAGGTGGGAGGTTGACTGTAGAAGTAAGAAGATGGCCGATACTGGGTAAGGTCAGAACTGCTCTTGAAAATCTTCTCAATTGCACATGGTGTTCGGCACAGAAACCTATGCAACGATATCGATGTATAAACACGCAGCGTTACGCACAACATACACTAAAGTAGATCTAAGTGCAGTATAACCGTGGGCACCCAGGATATAAACGCCAAGATGCCCTCCAAGCTCACACTGCGAGAGGCACGTGGAACTGACGCTCGAGAAAACCGCAGACTCAGGTCCCCCATCATCTTCTCGCGGCCAGATGAAAATGAAGAAGGGGCCACAGCAGAGCCTACATGATTTCGACTGCTACGTGACACAGTAATGCACCGTGTAGGCCTGGGTCTACAGATGAGGAGCAAACTGGGGCTTGGGGGGAGGGGGATGAAACGGGGCGCAGTCCTGCATGGAGTGCGGCCCCTTCCAGCTGCGCTCCCACGGCGCTCACCACACGCTGCCTAGAACTGTGCTGGAGTCCCCACAGAAAATTCGGACAGCGATAGGCCCTGTGGACCTGGCCTTCCACAGTGCGTGGGACACAGCTGCTGAGAGCACGCAAGGACTGGGCTACCCCAAATCCTGCCTGGCTGGGCCTTACACAGATTGGGTCCTGTTTCATCAGGCCGCGGACCGTTTTCTTCAGGAAGGAAGGAAGGAAAGAAGGGAGGGAGGAAGGTTGGTAGAGAGGGAGGAAAATGGTTAGTATGTAGCTTCCTCTTATAAAAGGAGAAACTGAGGTCCTATAACTTTGTTGAGAAAGCCAGGAGAAAAACTGGGACTCAATATTTCCAGAGAATATGAAAGTAAATTCTCAAATACTTACTGCAACTAACACCAGATTAGGTCATTTTTCTTAATACAAACCAGAAATGTATGATGCGGGAAGCGAACCATTGGCACTTGACAGAACTCAGAGTGACACTGACTTCTCAGGGATTCAGATCTGTGCACGGCTGGTGGAGGGAGGGGGGACTGAGCCCTGCTCTGCACAGTGCACCCATCAGAATCAGCGGCAGAGCGAGGCCCAAGCCCAGGAGCCCTGGCAGAGAGGGCCAACCCTGCAAATCGTAGGGCCTCCAAATGGAAAAGGAAAGCACGCGATGGAGCTGAAGGTATAATCTGTTGCTTGATTACAGGCGCCAAGACAGCCAGCAAACACCGTGACAGGAAGATCCAGCAAGTACTGCATTGATGTTTTTCTTAAGATTTTATTTATTCATTTGACAGAGGAGAGAGAGCGCAAGCTGGGAAAGCAGCAGAGGGAGAGGGAGAAGCAGGCTTGGCGCTGAGCAAGGAGCCCAATGCGAGATTCCATCCCAGGACCCTGGTATCATGACCTGAGCCGAAGGCCGACGCTAAACCGACTGAGCCCCCCAGGCGCCCAAGAACTGTATTAATTTGTAAATAACTTAGGGCAATATTTCGCAATGTGTGGTGCTTTGGCTTTTTTGCTTGTTTGGGTTGGTTTGGTCATTTTGGGCAACATATGCAAGAACTTTGTTTGCGAGAGGACATTTTTAAAGACTTTTTAAAATATCAGTTTTATTGAGGTATATTTGACAAATAAAATTATAAGATATTTAAAGTGTACATTGTGGTGATTTGATATACACATTGTGAAAGATTCCCCATCTAGTTCATTAACACATCCGTCCCCATACATTTATCTTTTCTTTCTTTTTTTTTTTTTTGCAAGACCATTTAAGTTTTACTCTCTTAGCAACTTTCACTTATACAATACCGTGTTATCAACTAAAGTCGCCGTGTTTTACATTAGATCCTCACACCTTATTCATCTTATAGCCGAAAGGTTATATTCTGTTACCAACCTTTCCCTATTTCCCTCAGCCCCAGCCTCTGGCGGCCACTTTCCCACTCTGTGTTTCTATGCGTTTAACTTTTTCTGTAATTCCACACAGAAGTGATACCATGTTGCACTTGTCTTCCTCTGTCTGGCTTATCTCACTAGGCATCCTGCTCTCCAGGTCCATCCGTGTTGTCGCAAATGGCGGCTCTCTTTGACGCGGCTGAATCGTGTTCCTCAGGATCTACGGACACCGCATCTTCCTTACCCCCTCACCCACTGACGGACCCGTGGGGGTTTCCATATCTTGGCTGTCGTGAATAATGGGGCAGTGAAACTGGGATGGCAGATAGCTTTACAATATCTTGCTTTCATTTCTTTTGGACGTACACCCACAGGTGGAATTGTGGGATCATACACTCTTCTAGTTTTAATTTTTTGAGGAACCTCACACTGTTTTCCACAGTGACTGCACCAGTTTATATCCCCACCACCAGTGCCCAAGGTTTCCCCTGACCCCAACTCCTCACCAACACTTACCTCTTGTCTTCGGTGTTGTTTTGTTTTTACTTAAAAGAAATTCATTTTTATTTACCCCCTGCAAAGGGAGATCCCTTCTGAGTGTGGACAGTGGTGACTGGACACGAACATCCTCTGGTTTTGCATTTAACATTTTGTTATCTCATGCGACTCGGAAGATGAAGGCTTTCTCCTTTACCCTTCTGTGACAATGTCAGACGAAGATCGACATCACCTGGCCTTCCCCTTGTCCATCTCCTTCTCCTGCTGGAGTCACGGTTGCGGTCGCCGTCACCTCAAGACCCCTCAGGCTCATCTCTTGTCTGTCCGATGACAGCCATTCTAACAGTGTGAAGTGATATCTCACTGTGGCTTTTTAAAATAATTACACACGTAATTTTTTTTTATTTCTTTCACTTTATGGCAAGTGAGGTTGGCATTCCATTTATGGTCTTTTTGATATAAAGGATCTTTTTGAATGTGTTAATTTAAGTGCAAATGAGAAAATTTAAAGCGAGGTATTTCTAAAATAACAGTACCACGGTGCTGATGAGGCAAACATGTGACAGTAACATGAGCAGGGAAGAACTTGGGGAAACACTGGTTTCGACGTCATCACATCTCTCTTTGAAAATTTTGACCAGTGGTCCCCAGAGAAGCTCCAGGGAAGGTCAAAAGCCAGAAAAGATTTTGTTTAATGCATTTTCCACCTGGATTCATAGGTACGAAATGTCCAAAACGCTCTTAAGATGCTGCTAGCAGATCTGTTCCCCCTCAACACGGGACCTATTTCTGTAAGAAACCGTGTCTATCTTAAGTTACCTCCACGGCTCAGGGCGGTGATCATCAAAGGTAGGTTCACACAGGCCCTGGCATTCGCCAGAGGATCCATCGTGGCATGACAAGGATGAGACATCTATTTGTATTTATTTATTCTAAAGTGTAGAAAAATAGGTTGTACTAACGATTAATAGGCACACTGACAGAACAGATATCTATTTTGTAAGTACGTACATTTGGGGGTCGGACAGTGAACACCGTCTTATGAATCAGCTGTTTAGGCAAAAAGGTTCGGGTACTGGCACATACGAGAAAAAAGTCGGCAGACCCAGGTGGCGCCCTGTTGGCGGGTTTGCAGTCTATTGTTTCAGGCACATCAGCTCTCTCTCACTCTGTTCCTGAGGGGAGGGGAAGACTCTGAAGAATCCGCTCTTGAAGAAAAGAAGGGTGTGCAAGAGATCTCCCTCACATGTGAGGAATCATATGCTGTCTTTTTACAGCCCTTTGGAAATCTCAAAACCCAACCATCTTGTTCGAGTTACAAATTTAAAAGAAAGGAAAGACGACCCAGGCCACAAATGGACCATGTTCCCAAATTTTCTTGCTATTCATTTATAACTCAGAATTTATTTTTCCATAAAAATGGCTTTTAGTAATTCATTTTCTTAGAAAAGATTTATTTAATACTCAGTGTGGCAGAAATAGTTGCAAAGACAATTTACAGATTATAACGCGATTATAACGCTAGTGATTAAATGGAACCAAAATTGGGTAAGAACAGTTTATGCTGAACCACAGGGAAAGCCACAAGAATGAGAAATGGAGACTTTTGTGAACACTTTGAAAAGGTCCCCTCGTCTGCTTCCAGGATATGAGAGATAGACCCAACTAGCTTTTTCTTGTCCGGGTTCACTGCAAATTCACAGCTCTTCTCCTCTTCAGTCCTAAAGCACCCCTAGTGCCCTCTTTCTGCTTACATTCATGGGTGGGGTCTATTTTGTGTTGGTGAAGAGGGGAGAGAACTTCATCCATCAAAGCAGCTCTTCATTATATAGGGGTCTGCTTATAATTCACCTTTTCTTGTGTCATTCACAAAGAATGTTTTTGATATACCTCTCAGCGATCGTTCAGCTTGTGCTGGGAATTGCCTATATATCGGTCCCCGTGGGTGTCATAACAAGTCCCAGTGGCCCACTAGATAAGCGGCCCAGGAGGGGAAGGGAGCACCTTGCTGGAGTGCTGTGTAGTTGTTCACAGTTGACAGAGAGTATGGGGGCCTTTTCTGATGTTTTCCCTTAGGGACACATAGTCTAGCAGCACCCACATCAGATTCGTTGTTCGGGCGAGGTTGCTCTTCCCAAAGAACTTAGCATCCATGGGATGAAGTGGAAATTGATGAATATTTCAAAATTCCATCCGCACATTGCGAAGGTGCTCGAACAGGCTGGTGCTACCTAAACCAGAGCTGTAACCACTTGCAGAGCATGACAGTGGCAGGAGGAAGTGAGGGATGAGACGCTGCTCTCTCTGCAGTTTCTCACCTCCCAGAGCACATACTCACAAGATCCGCACGTGCTCGTGTTGGAGGCCGACCGCACACAAGTGCCCGTCCTTGCAGAACAGCCATCATGACACCGACGGCCACGGAAATCGTGCCGTCTCCCACCTTCCCTCCGTCTCTCCTACCGCTGCTCTCACCTCCAGCCTGCCTCCCCTCCTGCTAACTGCCTTCCCCGCCCACCCCCGTTAGCTTGAAAAGGACGCTAAGCAGAAAACAACCAGGGACACCGCAGGAAGAACAAACTCTTAAGTTGTTCCAGACCCTCCTGTCCATTCGCAAATTTCGCTTTCCTCCGAGAGGCCTTCCCTGACGCTCAGTCACCCGTCACAGCCTCCCACTCTCCTGCTTGATTCTCTCATGGCACTGTACATTGTCCGAAGTTGTCTCTACCTTGTTTCCTTGGGATGCATGGCTTTTGTCTCACTTCCCCAACAGAATGTAAACACCGTTAAGAGGAAATTGTCTGTCCTGTTTGTCCCAGTATCTCCAGTGCCTAGCATGGTGCCTGGTCCCAGAAGGTGCTCAGGAAATAAATGTCCACTAAAAAAATCCCTGAAATATCCAGGAAGACAGTACAGGTGTTCGGTACATGTTTAATCAGTAGACAGTAAGCACTTAGTAAATGGTGGTTATTACGTTTTTATGATTAAGTTGGTAGCAAAAAAAAAAAAAAAAAAAAATCACTTGGCCTCTAGGATCTGACAGTGTTCTTTCCCAGCCCAGTAAAATGATTTGTGTCCTCTTGCTTCTCCCTGATCCTGGAGATAAAATTCTACTCTGAGCCTGAGAACGGCACCCCCAGCCAAAGTCCCAACATATCTACGTATTAGCAATGCAGGCTTAGTGCTATGACGCACGGTCTCCTTTGAGAATATCGGGTGAAAAATCCCCACAGGCTTGGCCTCAGCTTTCTTTGTTCACATTGTTTGCTTTGAAGACCTTAACACGGCGCTGAGAAATCAATAAGCAGGGATGCTGCCGACCCTGTGTATGTCTCCTTCTGATTCTCCTCTGGGAGGCTTGGCTCACTCCAATGCACTGATAAGTCATGAAGTGCCCAGCTCCATCTGCAAATTAAGGCCTCTGTAAGTAATCAAGGAACACCAAGTTTAGTGTGCCCCACTAAATCCTGAGTGTCATTAGACGAAACGAACGTACACATTACAGGTTTGCGTAATGAACAAGCCTCAAGTTAGGTTTGCCGTGATAGGGTTATCAGTCATCGCACAAATTAATTATTTAGGAAAGCGCTTTTTACAGTGGGTTTTCATTTGAGTTTTGCCCCTTGATAGATGTGTATGAAAATGACTCATCCATCGGACGCTGCGATTGTACTTGTTCATCTATCACTATCGGGCCTTTTTTTCGTAATTGGTTTATTAATTATAGCATCTTAATGATCTGTTTAAAATAAATAAACCATTTGCACCATTTCAAAGGTATTTTGTGAGGCTCAGCTGATATTAAAATAGCACCAGCCTTATGTGCTTTTTCAGCAAGTGACCTAATTAGTTAATAAAGTAATTGAATATTAAAAAGGATGTTGCAAGTGATTAAAATTTAAGAGCCTTCAGAATGTTATTAAAGCTATAAATCATACATCACTGTTTTAATTTGCATAGCTACAGAATTACTAATGGTCCCACGTGCACACGGGGCTCGGCAATTAGTCCTTTAACAAAATGTTGGTGATGTTGAGGTACCAAATTCTTTCACGCTCGTTTGATAGCTACACAGAAACCTGCTTTTGCCAGATAAAATACCTAACTGTTGAAATTGCTGCTTGCTCCCTTTGACAAGTATAGACATCCATTCACTCAACAAATACTTATGATACCCACTGCGTCCAAGACCCGTGTTCAGCGTTTGTAATGGTGAGCCAAACAGACACAGTCCTGGTGGAATTTAGGGCCTAGAGATACTAGTCATGCACTCCCTAAATTCACGTACATTACAGAAGGGGATACCAAGTTCTGAAGGAAACGTACAGGATGCTCCAAGAGGATTTTGCTGGTGAAATGTGAATTCCTCTGCTAAATTAGGGACCAAACACTTCCTTTCAGGTGAAGAGACAGGGACTTCACCCAGCAGGCCGAGAAGTCTTGTGCCAGCAAGAAATGCTTGCTGAATCTACCAGTGGTGTGTAGGAAGGACAGGCTGAAGCTGGTGGTTGTTTACCCAAGAACCTTTGTTCTTTCCTGGCTATCAGAATCCTGGTTCTGTTTGGCTACAGGACTTACAGTACTATGCTTAGGGAATGTAGGCCCAGAGATAAATGATGAAAAGTCTAAACCTATTATTGCAATTCCATCGCCCTTTGCCAGTGGATTAGTTTATGGTGGATATGTTCTGAGGAACTCTAAGAGGATTTCTGGAAGAATCTTCCTTTCTGATAAAAAGAGACACACAAGAACACACTTCCCTCCACGCTTTTGTATATCATCATTAGTGAAGGTAATACTTGGTGGTATAGCAGCCATATTGAGACCATGAGGGGGAAGGCAAAACAAACAAAACAGCACTCGCATGCACCCCCCCACACACACACACACTGTAAACCTGGGAGCTCTGATATCGAGTAGCTGAACCACCTCTGGAAACTTTGGATGTCCTACTATATGAAAGAGTAAGTTTCAGTTGGATATTCTGTTATTTGCCACCTAAAGCATCTTAATTGAACCAGATGGGTCAAAAATGAAGACACTGAAAGCTGAAAGACGAATTAAGAGGCTAATATAATTGTCTAATTGAGCAGTGATACAACACTAAACTACGGTGGGAGGGACCAGGAGGAATGGAAAGTGAGGTCAAAAACAGAGCTGAGGCATTGTGGGCGAGATTCAACAGAATTTGCCAACTTACTAGTTATCCGTGGTGCCAGGTAATAGTAATTGCCCTCAACTGAGCATTTCCCATGTTCCAGGCATTGTTCTAAGTACTTTACATGTAGTACTCATGTAATCATTTCAACAGTTCTATCAAATACTATGAATTGTCACCATGGTTGAATTCTGCTTCAGTCATGCCTTGATTTGCCAAGTTGAAGTCCAAATCCTCTGCCACCGCTAGTAGGTGAAAGCAGATGGGTTTTTTCTGACCCCTTGAGAGAGCTGCTGGCTATATTGCTGCTTCTAACATTTTTCACTTCCTAATACACAGAGAAAATGACAATATTTTAAGGTACACACTGGGGGAAACTGAAGGGGACTTAGGGCATCTCTATGGGGCTTGGCAAAAGCCTCCATTATTTTTTTTATATTACGTAATTATAAGAAAATAAAATTCAAAATTTAGGGAAGATATTAAATACTGAACTTCTACAAACTTTCCAAAAAATAATGCCTTTAATTTTTAATGAGAAATTAGCATTTGCTTTTTATGACTCTAGCTTTTTACAACAGATTTTATGCTTCAAATAGCAATTCCTGATGAAGACTTTTGTAATACAGTCAAGACTCTTGAATCAGTTTCTTCAAATGCTTGATAGTCATCACTAACAATAAACTTTGTTCACACAAGTTAGTAATACCAGCGAAGTAAAACATTTTTTGAAGCAATTTCAAATTTTATAATATTTGAGTCATATTGAAAGAATCTAACAGTTCTTTTTCTTTCACTGACACGTGCACTATTGAAATTCCTTGAGATTGTGTGACTGGGTTTCAAATCTTTGGGAACTTTTTCAAACAAAATTATTTCAAAACAATAAAAATGCTTCAATTCATAGACCACTCATGCACAGTTAGAGTAGTTACTAAGCACAGCCAACTTGGACACCTCTGAAAGGGCACGTCAGTCACAGAGGGAAGAATCCAATATGTGTGAAGGCAGATTGAGCACTGTGCCTGCCAAGAACCTCGCTGCCCTCTCCCCGCCCCCACTGAACTCGTGACCGGCTGCACTTCGGCCTGGTGCGGAGCTCCTTGCGGGGCCAGCTTCATGGGTGTGCGAGCCATACAGCCATAGGGGACCCCACACTCCGAAGGATCCCATTCTTGGTTTCATACTCTGTTGTTTGGCATCTTGAGATGATTTTTTTTTTAAAGATTTTATTTATTTATTTATTTGACAGAGATAGAGACAGCCAGCGAGAGAGGGAACACAAGCAGGGGGAGTGGGAGAGGAAGAGGAAGAAGCAGGCTCATAGCGGAAGAGCCTGATGTGGGGCTCGATCCCAGATCGCCGGGATCACGCCCTGAGCCGAAGGCAGATGCTTAACCGTTGTGCCACCCAGGCGCCCCTTGAGATGATTTTTGACCAAGTAGCCCTTCATTTTCTTTTCTTACTGGGCCCTGCAAGTTAGGTAGCTGGTGTCGGCATCTGGGGCACCTGGAACACAAGCTCCTCCGGTAGCAGCCACCCTGTGCCTTTGCCCATGATGAGCAATGGCATGTGTTACCGCTGGCTTTTGAGTTATGAAGCAACTTCTTAGCTTCTGTGTTCATCTCCTCGATACGGAGCGTAACAATCTGGATATCATCAGGCTAACCAGGTTCAGTGTTCACATGACCATGGCCTACACCCTCCTACCTTGTTCCGTTCAGCCACCCTCGAGGGACCCTGATGAAGCTGTCGGTGCTTCTGGCTGGAGGTGACTGACTGGTGTAGGGGTTCCAGCTGTCCCGAGAACTGAGGCATCAGTTATATTACTCAGGATGCCACAGCTCACCGTTTGGGCAGTCCTGTGCAGGATGTGTTCCTAGGCATGTTATGTTCTGGTAAGAAGATCTCTGTACCTGAAATAGGTTTACCAGGTCCTTGCCAATATTTTTCAATATGAAGAGTTAGTATTAAATTGTGAATACCCACTCAGTGTAAGAGAACGTAGATTTGAGGTATGATCACTGAAGGTTATATCTAGGAAGGACTGAAGTGGAGGGTAGAACTGGAAGGAAACATTCTGAATCCTTCCAGGCTCTTCATCTGGCATGTGAGGGTTTACATGTTGGTCTATTAAAATGACACATATGTATTAATATATAAGGATATATAAATGTGTGCGTGTATTACATATTTAAATAAAATAAGCAAAAACAATTCCAAGCCAGTGAGGACAGATGACTCCCAGCACAGGGGAGGGAAGTTTCTGCCAAAAGCCTTTTCATGGAGCAACAGATGTACACAGATGAACTCTAGGGACGGGGGAGAAGGAGGGGTAAGAGGACTCAGCTGAGGCATAATTGGACCTGGCAAGGGTAGGGAAGAGGCTACACAGGCCTAAGACTTCTCACACAGAATACCAAATGCACTAATTGCTTTCTGCCCTGAGAGGCAAAGATCACAAGTATGCATCGATCTTAGAACAAGGTCATACAAACACAATCCCAACAGATATTCTTAAGTAAATACTATTTTATACTATTTTACATAAATACATACACAACACTCCCCATTACACAGTCTTCCTGTTTCTGCAAGAATCGTGCACCGAGAACTTTGTAGATGTTAACGGCATGGAGTCCTTCCCTTGCTCTGTACCGTGTGTGGGTGTGTGCACACA
This sequence comes from Ursus maritimus, assembly GCF_017311325.1. Classification (NCBI taxonomy): domain Eukaryota; kingdom Metazoa; phylum Chordata; class Mammalia; order Carnivora; family Ursidae; genus Ursus; species Ursus maritimus. The sequence continues at coordinate 16,499,801 of NW_024423897.1, forward strand.
CGTGCATGCGTGTGCAATCATTAGGTGGTTCTTGTGGTTGAAGTACTCGTCGGGTCTCCGTGTAGTGGAAGTAAACTATAACTGCATTCCTTCTACTTAATGTTCTGATTTTCTGATCTAAGTAAGTGTTCTAGCACTTATAAAATGGTCTGGCCCTCTTGCTACCAATCAATGGCTTTACAAGGATGATGAGAAAGCTGTAAAAGTGTGAAACCCAAGCAGCACCGAAATAATAGGAGTGGTCTTTTGCAAGAGTCCATAAGGTAAGTGAGGAGACAGGAGAAAGAAACACACTGTGGATGACTCTGTTTCTACACTGCGAAAATGTTACGCTCTGCCTTATGGTATATTTGAACCCAGATCCCTTTATAAGTCGGTTTTTCTGGCAGGGCTCATCTCTGGACATGGGGGCAGGAAGGGAGGACCTTCTGGCTTCACAAAGACCTCACATACAAACTTGGGGCTCTTAAATGAGGCTACACACCTACTCACAGGCACACAAAGAGGATTGAAAGCTATCATTCAACTTGAATTTTCAAAATATACCACAGAGTTTACAACTTGGCTTTGACCTTCCTTCATTTTTTTAGTGTATTGGGAGCCTCCAATAACGGAAGTGGCTGGGCTCTCTCTCAACCTTGAAGAGGTGCGCGCGTATCTTTTTATGTGTGTTTGTCCCCCAGTGCACATTTTCATAACTGGATTGGATGTAACATGCTCAATTAATTAGGGGTTACATTTTTATTACCAACACCGCTATTGGTTATAATTTGATCTCTATAAGGAACTGGCCAGCCAGGCAGATTAGTGTGAACTGGCTCATGACTGGAAGGGAACAAAGACGTCGTGCAGTCCACGCATCTGCTTCGCATGTTTGTGCTTTGTTTATCGTACAACAGGTGGTAATGATAAGGATGTGTGAGAGGCACAGTGTTAATGATAGTGCCGGTAGAGAGTGCGAACAAAAGCCATGACTTCTGAGCAAAAGCTAGATGTCAATTAAACTCTGGATTTGTTCAGTTGAGGTTTTATAGCTATACATTTACGGCATTTAGAAAGACCCTTGGTGTTGAAATTCCTGCAAGAATAATTTCATCGCTTCAAGCGTGAAACTCCCCAGTCACTGATCCCAACTCTTCCCACTGAAGCAATTGCTTAATATTGTTTTTGCTGATGTGGCCATTTTATTGCGGAAAAGTGTGCGTGTGTGTGTGTGTTATGAAACACATGAAGATTATATAATGCACCACTTACTAACACACAGTACACGACCACTTGTGGCTCAGGAGGTGTCTGCAGATAGTATGAAGACAAACATTTTGATTTCAAAAGTTGTATATTTCTTTTAATGTGTACTTTCACTTTAGGGCAAAATTTCCAACTTGCCATTCATGGTAGTGATGCGCCGCTTCCTTTTAAGTGTAAGCTAAAAAGTGAGTCAATCTGTAGAAAAGTATTGAATGATTAAGCTGTAGTCTGCTTAGGATAAAACAAAAATTGTGAAAGTGCTCTGCAAATGACCCATGTTTTGGAAACAGTGGGCTAGGTAATAAAGAGAACGAAGATGTCGGCTTTGGGTTGAGTTTCTGAGCGTGATGAGGGCCACACTGAGTCATCCTGGAGACCAGTGCCACACACATGTGAAGCTGCTGCCTGATGCCCCAGGAGCGGGCTTTTCCACGTGACACTAATTGGCCCACACAGGAGTGAAACCATGACCCTTCCCTCATTAGCCACATGCTCAGACCAGCTGAGCTAGCTCGCTCTGGGTCACTGGGGTCCCATGTAGGAAATTACCATTCCAGTGCCCTGTGGTCCTCTCGTAACCCCAACTAATGAATGTCCCGTGGAGCCTAATGTCATTCCTGGGGGAGCACACTGCTCTCCCAGCAGTGGAGAAGTTGATGATATTCTGAAGTTTTAACCCAGGAAAAGCCAAATAAGAAAGCACAGAGAACTCAAGAAGCCTGAGAACAATCTTTCAAACACCTGTGTGCTAGAAAAAAGGATGACAACAGCATTCCACTCTGTCCATCTGTTTGCCAGGCCAGGTCTCAGGACACAAAATGCAAGCACAGGGAAGTGAAGAATGCTAAGCATCACACAGCAAGCTCACCACGGTGTAAATGACATTAAGTGCTTGCTGCCTGGACCAAGCACGTTCTGTCACCAGCCCTGTGAGGTAGGGATATTATCTCTATTTTAGAGATCAGGAGATCGAGGCTCCAAGATAACCAGTGCAAGAGCCTCCGGTAGCAAGCTCCTCCCAGGACTGCTATATTCTGGAAATTAACACATTGTCAAGTTGAAGGGAAGTTCTACAAGATGGACAGACTGCTTTCCAAACCTTTCTGCTTGTGCCCCCTTTAAGGTCTCAGGAGAAAGAGTGTAAGCCTATTTTTCTATAGCTTTAGCAAATCCACAGTTTAGCCCTCACGAGAGTTTCTTTAATAAGATGAATGTATAGTCAAGGCCAAGAGAATGCATTCTTTCCAAGTGTTGGAGAACACTGGAAGGAAAGGGATAGCAGACCTTCTAATGCATACTGAAGAGCCAGGAAAGACCACTGTTACTCCATCTGCTTTTTAACAAGGCTATTGGATCGATACCCCTTCCAGGGCCAAATTTACTGGTGGATGAAATACCTACTGGTGCTCACTTGGCAGCCACTATTCCCAGAGCCGCAGTGGGCCTGCTGCCCTGGGGGTGCCCACCACCCTCATCCTCTTTGGAAGCCATGAAGCCCTGTGTGCACATTCACTTCCAGCTAAAGAACAGTATGAATCAGAAGGGACTAGAGACACTTGAAGCAGATCACCAAATCATATTTTAACTCAGCCCTCTGGTTTCTGATTAATCGGAGGGGATGACTCAGCTTTGTCAGTTTCCTGGTCAATGCCTGAGAAACGTAATATTTTTAATTTACAGCTGACTAATAACAAACTCAAGAGTCAGACAGACCTAGATAGTATCCCAAATCTGCCATTGATTAGCAAAGAGATATTGACAAGTTATTTTATGTTTTTGTGTGTTTTTTAAAGATTTTATTTATCTATTTGAGAGAGAGAGAGAGCACAAGCAGGGGAGAGGGGCAGAGGGAGAGGGAGAAGCAGGCTGCCACTGAGCAGGGAAACCCAAAGCAGGGAGAGCCCAGGACCTCGAGATCATGACCTGAGCCGAATGCAGACGCTTAACTGACTGAGCCACGCAGGCATCCCAAGTTACCTTCTGTTTTAGTTGCCTCACACATATAAGCAGGATAAAATCTTTCTTTCATGGTGGTTGTATTTGAATCAGGTAATGCATATAATACGCTTGGCACAGGGCTGAAATGCTCAAAAATGACAGTATTTCTTATTGCCTGATCTGTGCTCTGCCCCTTCACATAGCATGATTGAGTGAAATGTGGTACAAGTCGCCATGGTTCAAAAAGGCATGAGATAAAGCTTTTAAATATAATCTTATCTTTTAGTTATTCATTTGGAGACCTTATCTATTTATTATTTCACTTTCTGTATTCCTCTTCAGTATAAGCTGCTGAGAAATTATTTCCTGAGGTAGAGGGGGAAGGTCTTTTGAAGGCCTTGACGTGAAGTGCTAGGAGACTTACTACCATTGCCTACCCACCCCTTCTGCCCCCAGAATCCAGCCTAAAACAACAGACTTTTCTGTGTCTATTATAAGTTTTCCTTTGACTCAGGAGCATATTTGCTTGGTCTTGGAGTGGAGACTCAATTTTGGTCATGGAACCACAAGACAGATGCAACCTTTCTTACAAGCCGGCTCTTGGGCATCAACATTGGTTGGAACTGAATTGTTTCCAAAAGTGAGACAACTGCTGAGAAAGCAGGGCATCGAGACTGTTTCCCAAGGTACTCCTTAGCCAGCAGCTGGGAAGAGGCTGGGTGGAGCTGACTGGTTGCGGAGAAGAAACAAGGAAGCCCTTGACATGAGACTGGTGACAGCCGCCCTGAAGCAGACGACGCTGGGCAAGCTCGCTGTTCACCACTCTTCTCCAAGCACATTCAGTGGCTGATTGCCATCAGTCAGGTTTCGTAGGCTCCCAATTAGGCAAATCCAATATTGGGAAGAAACGTTTATATTGCCACTTGGGTTGGTTAGTTATAGCTTGTTTCTCCTTGATTATCTCGGTTCAGACTGGTGAGCATTTAACAATGAATTGTAGCCGTGACTGGAGATCGGGAGACTCAAGTCCTTCTGGGGCCTCCGGTTTAGCAGTTCTCATTAACCCACTGCCATCTAGTGGCAACTGAGCAGACTGAGGAGTGCTTCACTTCTATTCAGGAAAGTCACGCGGTAGGGCAATAAACTTTTTGTCCTTGCCTCTAGAATCCAGGAAGCTTAGGAAAAGATAATAGATATATCTCATTCCACTGGCTTCCATCCCCCTGCCAATATTTGTTACTGTACATTTTAAATGTCAAGCAAGCTGACTGTTCTGCCTTTATTTTGATTAATGAGGACATTCTCATTTAATCAGAAGTCTGAGATACAAAACAACCAAGCAAGGGGAAGAATTGGAGCATGTGGGTCTTGCCTCCTTTCCATGCACTGTAGTGGTTAGAAATTTCTTGAATGTCGACTAAGCCCAGCTTAATAAATTCTTTGAAAGCGGGGGATTGGGTCTTGACAGTTAACTTGAGGTTTCCCTCTCTAAGCCTCAGTGTGATTTTTGTCTACCTTGCCAGGTGACTAAGTTCTGAAAGCACGCAGAGGAGATCAAGTAATCCGTGTGGCAAATCTTAGGGAAGTTCAACTTCCTGTACATGCACAGAGGGAAGCTCGCAACAAATTCAAATATTTCTGGAACCATGTGAGGATCAATTAGTCAAATGTGGTCAAACCCTCAGTGGGAGCACAGTGAAGTGTGATCTTAGCAGATCATGAAGAGAGGGGGGTTAATGCCAGTGAGCTATTAGATAGAATAAATTCACAGGGCAATTACCATTGCTTGGAGCTTAGAAGAGATAATTCACAATGTGGGCCATGTTCCTTTTCTAAGCATGAGCTTCTAATAAACATGGAAGAACAAAGCCACCCCAAGGACAGCTGATGTAGATGTATGTGCTTTGATAAAGAAAAGGTACGAGGTTACAACAATAAGCTGGCAGAAGGCTTGAAAGGCATTAACTTTCTAGGTCAGTGTCTTCTTGGTAATAGACTCCCATGTCTCCTTCCCTCCACCGCCCCTCAAAATCAGCAGAGACAAAGCAGTCAGTACATTAAAACAATCGTATTTATTACAGTTTCCAGACTCCCATATGACACATACCTAAAGCAGAACACTGCAAACTGACGTAACTAGCAGCAATCCTCCCTAAACATGAAGAATTTAGGTGAACTTCACAATTAGGAGTAATTTCAAGACAAGATTATAAGTTATGGTTTTTCTTTTAGCAGCTGGTATATGAATAGTGAAACTATAAATACAGAGAGTCATCCAGGTTAGCCTTGTCTAAAAAAACATTAATAAGTCACGGTGCAGAAGGGTGTCCCCAGGGTTGCCAAACAGAAGGCTAATGTCTTTAGATGTCAGTATGAAATAAGCAAATCACTTTCCAAGACATCGCTCACTATCTGTGTTACTGTCAGGACAACAGAAAAAGAACTGGACAGCTGCCCTAGAACCCAGCTCACACATACTTCAGCCAGATAATCATTTAAATAATACCCCCTAAAATTGTTTAGACATTTTCCCCCACAGTTCTAAAAACATAACATCAGACATAACATCAGACATTTGCTCCAAAGGACTAAAAATCAAAAGCAATTGCGATGCACTGGGAATAGCTTTATAGCTTTCCTGAGGGACAGCTGCCATCTTTTCAGAGAGTGTTTTTCAAGCAGCACTAACTCTGGTAGCTTATCAAACTACTTTTCATTCTAAATAAATAAAAGACCAACTGAAGGTCTCAGGTGTATTTATTTCTTTTCCCCTAGATCTCTGAACCATCCAAAGCCATTCCTTGACAGATAGCTTTCGTTTTTATTAGAGGAGTGCAAGAGAACTTACAAACACTTGAAAAATACTCAAAACACTGAGAGTAAAAAAGGCGCAACCCTTCTTCAGAGCCCAAGAACCTGTGACAGGAACCCCAAAGGCTTATCTAAAATTCACCAACTCAATTTGCCAGAAAGTAATGACAGACCACCCACCTTTGCAACATAGGCCCAGATAAGATTTTCTTGCTTTATAATCACTAAGAAAAGCGTCTGAGAGTCACTGCCCAGGAAAACACAGGCTGGTGAACGGAAGCTACTGAAAAGGGGTTGACTGTAGTGTACATATGGCGCAGGGAAAGAAAAATTAAAATGGCTGCTAAACCATTATATTTACACCATGATACTCTTAACGTGAACCTTGGCCTTCCCATAGCAACCATGTCATTCATAAAAAATACATATAAGATGGGAAAGCTTTGGGGCAGCACCAGTGACAGCTAGCCATCTTTGAATAATTTTAATTTTTCCTAAAGGCAAAAATTAAGAGAAAATTTACAAAATCAGTTCTATTTCATGATTTTGCCCATGTCAGCGGCTACGGGGATAGTGCAAATACAAATACAAAACCCCTCAGCATCAAGTTAGGGTCCTATTTTTCTCTCAAGGGGTAAGCGGTACACCTAGACTTCTGCACACAGCTTCTGAGGATTAAAGACAGCTCATAGTTCATGCCTGACAATCTCCAAAGGTACTCCTGGATAATTTTACCACAACGAGAGATGAAGCCCCTCCTGACCCACTAACAACTCAAGGATTCTCATGCACCTAGACTTTAATGTGAATGGTTTCTCGGCTTTCTGACTTGATATGCACCATGCAGAGAGAGCAAGGAACGGACTGGTCTAAAGCCATCTGCCTTAGACACTGCTAACGCTGGCTAACTATCTCACAAATGGCCCACCATCATAAGATGGTCTCTAAAAGGGAGCAGAGCGCTTCCCAAGTACTAGAACAAACAACCTAAAGCAGAAGTTCTGCTGGTGGTAGAGGCGCAGAATCACCTCTGTGTACAAAGAATGGCACATGAAGTCATTCTGGGCGTGAAACCACATCTCCTGTGGCTCAGTGCTTTGTTGTCATCTAACGAAGCTGGCTGCTCCTCCAAAGACCTCAAGAAGTGCACAGGTACGCCCCATGAACTGTCTCAGAAACGGATTCCCATGCTAGAGATGACTCTGAAGAACCCCAGTTGGGTGTTCAAAAATAAATACTATTCCTACCAACTGTCCTAAGCCCAAATCCCTGGGGAATACCAGAAACCAGTTATGTTGCATTTCAGCTGTGCAGGGCCCCCTCAAGTAGGCTTGTGGGGGCCTCTAGAACTCTACCATTCTGGCTGTTACTTTCCCTTTTTCTTTCCTTCTCCTGAGGAAGACGACTTCCATTATTTTCATAGCAACTTATTATAATGTTCCAGGTGATGACACATTTTGAGCAGCACATAGGTTATTAGGACCAATTTTTTTCTTCCTTTTGAAAAATTTCTACAATAATAAAGAAAAGGCAATAATTTTAAAAATTGACTTCCCTAAAAAAGAATTGTCATACTTTGTACAAAACAGCACATTTACTAAATAGTATTCTTAGAATCACTGTCCAAACCAAATCAATAAATGGGGAGATATGGGCACATGAGACTGATCACATGGGTTTAAAATAATTTTCAGAGCCAGAATTATTAGATTGGACAGAAAAGTAGCAAACCAATCGTTATCTGGACATACGAAAATTATATACAAACATGAAAATGCAGCATGTGTTTAAAATAAATCACGTTAGATTTAGGCACTAAAATGAATGGAAACTGATATATTCCTTTTGATACCAAATGTTTACCTATTGGGGAAACCTGGTATCTATTGCAGCTTCTAGCTGAGGGACAGAAAGGCAGGCAGAGGAGGACATCTAACAGGAAAGACTAGTAAAGAGGTAGAGGCAGGGGTGCCTGAGGATGAAACAAGATAACTATTACTTGAGGAACAGAGATTTTAGACATACTATTTAGAAGAGAATTTAGATGAGCCGATTCCAAAGATAACCGCTTGACTTTGTAACATGGAACTTCTCTAAGTGTTTATTGTATCTGATATGGTTCTAAAGAGGAATATTTACAATGCATTTTAAAATAAAAACAAGTAAATGAAACAAAACAAAACATCTTCTACAATTCCCCTTTGGGGATGTGTCATATTTAGATGTGCATTGTCCCTTTGGTACTACCATATAAACCCCTTGAAAAGTTCAGGGGAATTCTTTCTGATGATGATCAGAACAGGGTTGGGGCTGGGATGTGGGGGAAGCAGCAAAGAAACATTACTCTTCTTTTAATGAGGATATTCTTCTAAGCACTTCCACTGTCCTTTAGGAGAAAAGAATGGATTATGGAAAATAGTTCCTGAAGATATCACTGCCGTCTGAGGACGAGTTCAAAATTATGACACCTACGGAGATGACTTTCATATGTAGCACCCACCTTGCTCATAAGACATAGAACTCTTACCAAGCTATGAAATATAGTTAGTAAAAGTTACTCATGGCACTTAAATATGTTGAAAGACTTTAAAATGCCTTCCTAAAATTCTTTGTCTCAGTGCCCCTGTGAGGTAGGTGTCTGATGGGAAAAACTGAGGCACGGAGGGGTTAAGTCTGCTCTCCTTTCATTGCATGACGAGCCAGTGGCCCAGCTACCAGAAGGATCAGGTGTCCTAACTTCCTCAACATTATTCACCCTGCTTCTCAGAAGGCTTACCTAAGTTACACAAAAAATACAGCAGGGGAACTTTTTTCCCCCAAACATTTTAACTAGTCAGCTATTTCTTATTCTCATTTTGAACATAAGTTATTCTAAAATAAAACCAAATATAAACAAAACAAAAATCAATATTGCCTAAGAGTCTGTGTCAAGATGTAGCCCATTCCGTACTAGTGACTGAAAAAGCATATGATTCAAGTAGAAGTATCAGAGGTGCCATTACTCAAGCCAGGCTGTGAGTGAAGTGTCCCTTATAGATGCCACCCACTGTACTTTGTAAGAACCTCTTCGGCATGACATTACGGAATAAAACTGCCACTCCTGTTTTACGGAAATACCATTCTGAAAGTTAGTCTACACAGGCCAGCCCTAACTGGAAAGGGAACTCTCAACCACGTGATGCGTATGTGCTACTGAGTTCATGCAGAACTCTTTGAAGCCAGACATGAAGGTCACAGTCACCTGCCATAAAGCTCACGGAACAGTCCACACTACATACAGAAGGGCAATACACTGGGTACATGCACTAGCACCATGCCACAGAAGTGAGAGAAAAGGACAAGAAGCCACCTCATGAGCATCTTCTAGTCCCATCTGCCATGCCATTCTCAGAAGCTACCTCTGGTAAGGGGGGGAAGACTGCTGAAGTCCTGTATCCCTTTAAATAATAAGGAGAGGGGTAAGAACAGAATATTCATTGTTGGCTGCTTTGAGCATATCAGCATCCAAATCTTACTCTTTCATAAGCTGGTAGCTTTCTTAGTTTTACAGATATTCAAAGGTAATAAATTACATTTCGCGATCAAGAGAGAATGGTGTAGAGCAAAATTCAAAGGTCAGTTACAAGTTGTGGGTACAAGGAAGACGACAGGGAAATTTACATTGTTACTCTTAGAATCAAATTCATGAGTACATAGGGCACTAGCTTTTAGAAATGAAATCATTTTTTTTGAGGTGTTTTTTCCCTCCCATCCTTATAGTGACTGTGGGGTGAATTTAATTCATACCATGGCCCCTAATTCAAATGGAGATTTGATATTTGGTTTGAGTGTCTAAAGTCGACCATGACACCAAATAAGATGTATGTTGTTTCCTCTGTACAGCTTTTGATTTGATATTAATGCAAATACCCATCCTCCTAAGGCCTGTGTCCCCTTGAGGGAGCTCATCTTCCAGAGGGCCTGAGCCTGGCTCTATGCTCTGCGCATGCAGGACCAGAGGGAATCATTCCAACTCGAGTTTCACTGGGATACTAGGATACAGCATAGCAGCAATTCATGCATTTTATTTCTAAAAACCAAAACTCCAGTGAGGCCGAGCTGGTCACTGTGCAAGATGAACCAGCAGGACATTCTCGCCTCGAATGAAAATCTGATTTATGTGTCGAGTGAATACCTGCTGGTAATCCACTTTGGGCTTTCGCTTTTTCTTACGGGACTGACCCCTGGAAAGGGTGGTAGCCCTGGAAAAGGTACCTCCCGCACTTGACCCTTCTGTCCGTGTAGTCCTCCCTGACATCTCTGACCTGGACTCCTCCCTTGCAGATGCCTGCAGAGAAGAAGGGACGGAGCGGGAACGCCTGCGTGAGCTCCGGTCACTATCTCCTCTTCCCCACACTGAAGCCACCTTCCAAGTAGATGTCTGGGAATATCTGGACAAAGTGGAGTCTTCAACTGCAGACTTAGAATCGGCTTCCTTTTTGGAGGAATCTTGAAGTTTTAAGCGATCAAACAGCTATAAGGAAAGCAATGATAAATATCAGCCTTCTCTTTAGCCTTCAACATCCTTCTTTCAATATATAGAAAAAAACCCCCACCAGATTGCTTAGGTTTTATAGACCCCTTGCTGTACAATTTTTAAAAAGTTAATAATAAATCTTCTGTGTGTAGCCATAATACAGATATATCAATAATCTGTCAAGAGAAAAGGCACCTGCTTTTTTCTGTGGTATAAAATGGAAAGACTTCTAAGGCTTCTAAGAGGTAACTTGTTGCTTAAATACTATGCAGGTCAAAAGCACAGACTCATTTGCAATTAGGTGAATGCATGAGAAGCAAAACTAATGAAGATCTTGGTCTAGGCATGCATAGTGGACAGTAACTGAGCTCTCCCACTAAGAAAACCTGGTCACCAGGCTCGGTGATCTTCATTTCTAAGCTTGAAAGCACACTGGGTACTCAGGAAGTCAGGGGAAACGGCCTACCCTAGTGAGAGTCAATGAAGAATCCCGCTCATACGCTTTGCCTAGAACAGGTTTTCGGTAGGTCTCATCCACATCAGTAAGTGCCTAGAGAAATAGCCCAAAGGGGGAAAAAATTAGGCAGAATTATTTTAAGGCATAATTAGGCATAAATTATTTTTATAGCTTCCAGGAAAAATTTCAAAAGCAGAATAAACACCTCATTTGGCAGAACTAAACAAGTGACTCCGCTGTTGGGCAGAAAAAAATGGCAATCCCTGGCACCCTCTGAGTAAGATTTCCAAGCTGCTATCACCATGTAAGATGGGTTTCGTCTATGGTAAGGGGCCTTTACAAATGCATGGTAGAGGTTTGCAAATTTCAGTGTGCATAAATATCTAGGAAGCTTATTAAAATATAAATCCAAGGCTACTTCCTAGATATGCTGACTCAGTAGGTCTGGGATGAAGCTCAGGAACTTTCTGTTTTAACCAGAAACTCCATGATTGTGATATAGGATACCCCTAAGCCACGCTTTGAGAAACACTATTCTATTACTTCTTTTCCTTCCTCAGTTTCTAGGTCTTATGACAGCAATGAACAAGTATTAATCAGAGTTACATACAGAATTGTTGGTGAATTTTTGTCTCTGAGAGATCAAATTCATAGGACAGCTATTTAGGATCAAATGAGATTATGTATGAGAAATCAATTTGAAAAGTGTAACTCACCCTACAAATATAAGCTGGCAGGATTATTATTATGACCATCATATCAAAGATGTTGTCTTAAATACTTTTCCTTCAAAGGTAAAACTGTAACAGTAAAGTACTTTCCCCTACATTTTAGATGTAAGAAAAGTGGGCCTCAGAGAAATTACCTTGCCTAAAGTAACACAACTACCAAGGTTAGGTAAAGCTAGGATTCAAATTTAGGTCTTCTGATTCCACACTGGTTGAAAACATGGTCTTAGGAGTCAGAAAGACCTGGGATAAAGTTCTAGAACTTCCACTTACTAACAGGGTAATCTGGGCCAATCAGGCAATATCTCTAGCCTCAATTTCTTCATTTGTAAAATGGAACAGTAGCAAACCTTGTTTACGGAGATAAACCCTTAGTACACTATCCAGCAAATGCTAAGTGCTTAATAAATGTCAGCAACTACTATATTCACCCAGGAGAACACATGGACAAAGATAAAACGCAGGAAAAAGAAAAGTTGGAGATGGGAGACCATATGAAAAAGAAACACCAGAAAGCCTGGTGTTTCTAGTTTAACTTCCACATATTATAGTGGCGCTATAATGTATCTCTTCACTCCTACAAATGTCTAGTAGGCGGTAAGCCTCTAGGAGAGTGGGAGCGTATTTCCTTCATAAGGAAATACCTTGCAAAGTGCCTTGCTTATTAGAATGTCTGCTTCCCCTCTATCTTCATCTATCTTCCCAAAACTGTAGAATGAAAGTTCCTTTCTGAAGTTTCTATACCTAGCACTGTGGTACAGTACCAACCAAAGTGGGAAATCAATAAATATTTTGAAATGAATGAAAGAATGGTCAGTAGGAAATTGATACAAAACTACTAAACAATTGAAATGAATAATTATTCCTTAAGGCTGGGTTTCTTAACCATAGCACTAAGGATTTTGGACCAGATACGTCTTTTTTGTTGGGGGGTTATCTTGTGTATTGTCAGATGTGCAGCAGCTCCTCTGGCCTCTACCCATTAGATGCCACAGTTATGACAATTAAAAAACGTCCCCAGACATTGCCAAATGTCCCTAGGAGGGAGAGAAGTGCAAAACTATCCGGGTTGAAAGCCAATGCCTTAAAGAAAAGGAAGCAATAGAAAGTACTCTTTTGTTGTTGGCCAAGAGAATGCAAAAATTCTAGTTCTTCTGGGAAGTTATTCTATAGGTCTTCCTAAATAAGGTTACTCAAGTCATTTAGACATATAAAAGATTTAATCCCTAGGAGGTTCTCCAACCCCTTGAGAAAGACTTAATTACCATATTCCAGAACTTGTCAAATGCGACGAGGAAGCCTGTACAGACACCCCGAAGACCCTTGAAAGTGCGGATATGAACATTCACCTTCACTCCCTCCCGGATACAACGATGGAGCTCACCCAGAGGGCTGCCTTCATGCACTGAAACAAGACAAGAACGGTGAGCATAGCATGAACATCTGCTCTCATTCCCAGAATTAACAACTGAGACCACCCAACCATCTCCAGCAACATTAGACAACATGGTGCAGCGGCAACCTCACTATGGAAACGGGAAGGCCCAATGGGCAACATAAGTAGTACAGGCAACATACACTGAAATAAGGCAAGATTCCACCAGAACAGAGATAAAGCATACATCTGGCTATCACCCAAATGTTTCACCACTCGTATATCCTGTGTTCTATGATGTCATTGATTTTAAAATGCACCATTATTTAAAAATTTTTTTGGGGGGGAACTCCACATTAAATGTACACAGCAGCAGCAAAATTCTTCTCAGTCTGTATCTGGGTAAGACAACTTTTTTTTTTTTTTAAGATTATTGATTTATTTGTCAGAGAGAGGGGGAGAGAGAGAGAGTGCACACACAAGCTGGGGGAGCAGCAGGCAGAGGGAGAAGCACGCTCCCCGCTGAGTAAGGAGCCTGAAGCGGAGCTTGAGCCGAGGACCCCGGGGTCATGACCTGAGCTGAAGGCAGATGTTTAACTGACTGAGCCACCCAGGTGTCCCAAGACAACTTTTTTAAGGATAATTCTCATGAACCACATATCCAGTTTGACTCTTACAAAAAAAAACCCCAAAATCAAACAACTTATTCACATGTTTAAAGGAAACAAGCCATGTAATACATCTGCCCTTAAACATGTGCAGTCCTCTAAGAGAGAATGGACTTTTGGCCCCCATCTGAAGACACTCCATGCCTAAGCTCTCTGGAGCCGCTGGATTCCAATGTACGTCATCTTTACACTAGAAGGAAGAGACCTCATTGCACTCCAAGCCTGGTTGATACAAAAGCACCTGCTAGGCATTAGGCTCCTATGAGATTGCTGATAAGCATCACATAAAGAGTATGACAATTCACGGGAAGAAGGCTGGGACTATAAATTACAGCCTTTACTATGATGGATTCTTTTTTTCAGAGCTTGGGAACAGGGATGAATTTTATTTTTATTGCTTTACATTAACTTAGCCTTCACAATATGATGGCTATACTATATAAAACCTTCCAAAAGAAAACCACACGTGCACACACACACTCTTATACTCACACTCACACATACACAGTCTCAGTCTTTCCCTCCCAAGTTTGCAAGGCAAAATTCTTTGGAGATTGATTATTGCCATCAATAGTAAACACAAAAAAAAATCTGTTTTGTTTCTAGTGACATGAAAGAGAACAACAGTCCTGCACTTCAGTTTGGATAACTAAGCAGGTTACTTTTGACCTCCTTATCCCTCACTCATAGATCAGCTTATAAATGATGGCAGTGATAAATTAATGAAAGAAAACACTCTTTGAAGAAAGTAACTTAGCAGATGAGAAGTAGGAGTTTATGTCAGACTG
>NW_024423897.1:16514334-16590421 GCF_017311325.1 Ursus maritimus
GGAAGGCACAGCTGAAGGCAGTGTGGCAGAAACAGAGGCCTTGGAAAGGAACATGAGCACCTTGGTCTGACCTTCAGCATCCGCCCTTGCTCTAGCATAGCAATATTTTGAAATTCTTTGAATGTTTGAGGAACTTTTTCTCTACAAGTCTGAATTTCCTAATTTATAAAATGGGGTTAAACTAGTTATCTTCCATATGCATTTCAGGAATAAGTCTCTATCATTCAATTTCTTAGAAACTGATCATACTGCCTGGATCAGTTTCTTTGCCTATACAAATTCCCTGCTTCCCCCCACCCCTGTATGTGTTTCCACCAACAGTGGAAAAACCATTCTTTTTCTTTCTTTCTTTTTTTTTTTTTTAAAGACCATTCTTTTTCTAACTTGTAAATAAACAGAGGTACTACTTTGTCTCCTGAGTCCCCAAACCAGAGAGAAAACACAAACACACAACTTAACAACAGTTTCTTATTCTGGTAAACAAATGATAAACTCAAGTCTTTCAACTCTCATATCTTTATTTTTCTCTTGATTTTTTTTTTCTTCCAAAGATTTAATAAGGCATAATTCCAGGGAGCATTCACCCCTTGTGTGATCAAGAACATCACACTAGCACCACCTATCACAGCAAACTGCCAAGGCAAAAATGAGCTCCACATTGTGAATCAGAAGGCACATTCTTTTTTTTTTTTAACATTTTTTTTATTATATTATGTTAGTCACCATACAGTACATCCTGGTTTTTGATGTAAAGTTCGATGATACATTAGTGTGTATAACACCCAGTGCACCATGCAATACGTGCCCTCCTTACTACCCATCACCAGCAGAAGGCACATTCTGCGTCTCTTTCCACCAGTCTGTATAACAAACTCCAAATGGATAGATGAGCCAGTCTTCTAAAATTTAATACAACAAAAAAATATACGCCTTATCTTTGAAGATAGTTATTCTTCCAGATCTCCTTCTTCATTGCCACTATTCTTAGGCCCAACCTTCTAAAGCCAGGTCATTTTTAACTCCATTCTTCTCCCTACTTGTGGCCACACTAAGCTCAGACAATAGATTCTCAATAACTAAGTCATACCCTTTCCTTTCTCCTTCCTCAACCAATAATACAGTCCAGAGCCTTATCAGATAATTCATTTATTACAAGAGCCTCCCAGTTTCCCTCACATCATCCCGACACCATCATTATCCCCAATTACTGAGCACTAGGTATGAACCAGGCCTTGGGGTAAATTTAACTTTATGCATGTTATTTTATTTAATCCTCACAACTTTAACACATAGGTACTATTATTTTGCCCTACTTTACAGATGAGGAAAATGAAGCTCAGAAATGTTTATTTAAATAACTTCTCAAGGTAACTTGCCTAGTAAATGGCTGAGCCAACACCCAATACAGGCAGGGTATATATATACATCCTCACCTGGAGCTTTTAATAATGACAGTCTAAAACAATAACCACAACAATAACCTACAACAATCACAGTGACATTTAACATTCATTGAGAATTTCCCTACGTGTAAAAGCTTTGAATGGGTTAACTAAATAAACCTAACAACTATAGGTGGATACTATTACTGTCCTCACTTTACACATGAGGAAACTGAGGACCCAAAGAGTTTAACAGTGACCTGTCTACTATAAAACAGCTAGAAAGTAGAGGAGCCAGTGTTCAAAACTAAAAAAGCCAGCCCAGCAGTCAAACCCTTGAGTTTGTGGTCTATACCGCCCCAAATACATTTTGCTACTAGAAAGTAAGTTATTAGAAACGTTACCCTAAAAGTGCTTTCGCTTAAGGATATACACGATGGTTCCCACTATCTATCATAACAAAATCAAAGAGAAACTCTTTGGTCTTCAAAGTGTTTTAACAAATCCTTCTCTGGACCCAAATTCAGTTCTCATTGCTCTAGACATACTCTTGGCCTCACATATGTGGCACCCTCCAGCCAACAAAAGAAGGAAAGAAAAATGAGAATGTACTCCCCTCTTCCCTTACTTGAGATGAGGATAATGGCCCTGGCACACAGGCCCTGGAGTTGGACAAACCCAGCATTAAGTCTCAGATGCAAACTAACTAGCTATGTGATCCTGGGCAAGTAGCTAAGCTCAACCAACTTCATTTATAAAGTAGTATCTAAGGGTAAAATAGGGTACAGTTCATCTAAAGGGCTTAGCAAAGTGCACAGCACTTACTAGCTAAATGACTGTAGCCATAATTAGCAACAATAAAATTGTCTCTTGACTTAAAAAGGGCCATGAGGGAACTTTCTGGGGTGATGATTCGTTCTGTATCTTGATTGTGGTGGTAATTTCACAACTACACATTTGTCTAAACTCACTTAAAAAGGGTGAATTTTGTTATGTGTAAATTATACCTCAAGAGCCTAACTTTTAAATAATTACTGTTATCCTCAACCATGCCCTTCCTTAAATTAACTTTGAGACCTGAAGCCAATCTCTTCCAGGAACTCTTTCCAAACAAATTTAATCTTCACCCTTGCTTCTGTACTTTTCTTACTTTCTTCCTTTTTGTTTTTTAAAGATTCATTTATTTATTTGAGAGAGAGAGAGAGAGAGACGGGGGGGGGGCAGAGGGAGAGAAAGGGAGAGTACCAGGCTCCCTGCTGAGTGGGGAGCCCAAGGCAGGGCTCAGGCTGGATCTCGCAACCCTGAGATCATGACCTGAGCCGAAATCAAGAGTCAGATGCTCAACTAACTGAGCCGCCCTGACACCCCTGTACTTTTCTGGCTTTCTGAAGCTCATTAGTTCTCTATGATGTCTACCCATCTCTATCATGCACACTCAATTGTTTCTAGCGGTGTGATTAAAATTTTCAGTGCCTATGGCACATTCTGAGATCTTGATTCCAGGCATATATTTAATCATGGGAAATCAACAAAGCTGGTTTTCATGCTCTGTCATACCAATATAGCAGAGTGCTCCATAGGTAAAGCTAAAACCACTTTCCACATAGAAATACGTCTTTCCTTGACAATCTCTGTAGCAAAGGAACAACTGGCAAAATGGAAATAAATGTTACACTCTGAGACTTAGAGTGCATTTCCAAGATCTGATAGTGGCAAAAAGTCTAGGCAAAATAAGGTCCCCCACACTGCTCTTATTTTAGGAACATGCATACTTTATCTTTGTGTTACTGTTCCGCAAGCAAGCTGGGGTGCACCCTAGCTTTGGCAAGAATGCTCTGGCACTGTCTGTCACAGTAAATGATCTGACAAAGATACATCTAACAGCACACAGCTTTTCAGGATGTTTCTCTCTTAATAAACACTTCTAGGAATGAAACAAAATATTCCCTTGCTTAGCACAACCCTCCATCCTAAAGGCAGTGATTTAATAATGTTACAATTTAGCTATCAAGATACAGATGCTTTGAATGGCTAACTAGGTCATTGTGTTCACTGGCAGATGTCAGAAATGCTTGCCAGACGACAAAAGACATAACCCTGGGCTGTTTTTATTCCATTTGATAAGACCTAATTCACACATTAGCAACCTCCCCTGTTTACAGCTTTACTCTAAGGATCTATTAGGAGGCTCCAAGAGATTCTCTTGTGTCATTTACACCTTCAGAACCTGAAATAACCTGCACATATGGTAATATGAGCCTGACAGACACACTCCTGCACCCATCCTGGCAGAGTGGCTGGGAAGCAGTGTCTGGGTTTTAGTGGCATTTGTGCTTGCTGCATTCAAGCACTTGTGATTTGGTAATGCAAACATGTGTGTATCAAGACCCCATAGCCCTTCTCCTGTAAGTACCCTGGAAGGAGCTGTCACTTAATGTGCATGGGTTATGAGATTATGTCCCCTGTTCTAACTGAACAGATAGATCTCCCCACACTCCATCCCATCATCCTCAATCCCACTAATCAAACACTCTCCTTTTCTTAATATTGGTTGTGCCCCTCCCCTCTGGCTATGGTCCCTAAGACCTCTCATCACCTCTGCAGATCCTTCCTGTGATGTCCCGTTTCCAGGCCCCACCACCTCTCCAGATCCCCATCACACCCACAGACCCTCGCTGCAGGCCCCTCATCACCACTGTAGCCACTTGCACGGACCCCGTTACCTCCGCGGACCTACACCCTTATCCACGCAGACCCTTCCCATGGCTCCTTATTACATCTACAGCCTTAGCACTCTTCTCCCGCTCCCCGATCAAGCGGACCTCTCATTACTCCAAAAGACCCTCCTCACGCCCCATTATCCACACGACTCAAGCTCCTCCCGGTGGCGGATTATCTCTGCAACCTTCACCAAGACCCTCCCCCTAATACGTGCGGACCTGCGCCAAGCCCCTAGCACCCTGCAAACGCCCCCTGGGCCGCCACCTTCCGGGCAGCCGGCGGGGCCCTCGTCCCCCCCACCGCCAACCGCCCCGCCCGCGTCCGCCGGACTCACAGGGCATTCGCGTGAGCACGTTGCGCGGCGCCTTCCTGCTCCGACCCGGACCCCGCCGGCGCGCCCCGGCGGCCCCGTCCCCTTCCTCCTTGGCCACCATGAGGCGACGGAGGCGCTGGATGCGCTCGGGGTCTGGAGCGGGGGCGTCCTGGCGGCGGCGGGTTCTGGCCGAGGGCCGGGCAGCGGCGGCGGGGACCCCTGAGCCCGCGGCCGCGCCCCGCGCCCGCCCGCGCCCGCCGCCCCGGACTCCGGTCCTGAGGAAGCTCTCGTACTCGGCCAGGTTGTTGAAGCAGGGCGCGTTGGGGTACGGGATGGGCGGCAGGCGGGGCGCGTACAGAGCCAGCAGAGGGTCGAAGCTGTCAGAGCTGACATCCAGCCGCGGGCTGGGCGGGCGCGCGGGGCTCCCGGCGCGAGCGGACCTCGCCCCCCGCTCCCGCTCCTCCATGTTTGAAAGGCCCGCAAGCCGAGGCCGATGGGAAGAAGGAGCGGAGCCGCCAGAGGGCGGCACTGCGCAGCCGCGGCCTGGGGTTGCACTGCGCCGGCGCGGCCGCCGGAGGGCAGCATCTGTCCGCGCTCAGCCCGCCGGGCCCGCCACAGCCCTTGGATAACAGATTAATCTGTTTGAAGGCAGTGTTTCCCCATTTATATCATTATCACTTAGGATGTTTAATACTCCAGATTCCCCGGGGGTGGATCTTGGAATCGGCATTTTAACAAGCTTCCCTAGGCGTTTCTCTGCTCTCAAACTGCAGTATACTCCTAACTTGAGCTGGTGGAAAGAGGCTGGAAGAGGGCAGTCAGCGTCCCAGTGTGCTTTCCTGCCGAGTCCCACTGGGGGCTAGCCTACCTGGCTCAAATTATTTCGCTTCTTTGGGTCTTTACATTCTCACCTGAAATATGATAGAAATAGTACCTAACCAACCGAATTCTCCTAACAATGAAGAGATACTGCATAGAGAGCATATACATGCTCTATGTTAGCTAGTTAGAATTGGTTAAGTAGACAATGAAACTATGGAGGATGGATGGATCCCAGTCCTCCATTTCCTGCACCCTATGCAAAAAGTAATTTGCACTAACACCAGAGAGACCTTAGTATTAAAGAGAATACATTGAATCACTGATTTCCCAAGCGCTGCTTAGGCAAGTGGAGGAAACTAGGGTCCAGCTCTTGGAAGCCAGGATGTTGGAAGATTTATAAGACCTGGTTGTACCACTTATTTTTTAGCTTCTGTTCAGCAAAACATTTTGCTTTTTGATATTAAAATGAGAGTCTATACAGAAGGCCAGATATTACCCCCTCACCCAGCACACCCAAGATATTTCCAGTTACCTACAAGCCACACCTCCCTGAACTATCAACTAGTGTTAATTCTATACTAGCTGTTTCTCATGTTTTAACATTTCTTTAAGCTCTGGAAAGGCCAAGAGAATGCTATTCCTCTACCTTAGAAAGCAAGATGAAAATTAATATACAACTGTGACACACTGGAAAGAACACGTGCTGCAACAAAGAAAAGCCATCGAAGGGTGTTCCTGAGAGCACTACGGGTTTAGTTACGGCAGGACTGTTAAACTTCTATTCCTTTGCTCAAAACTTCCTGCCCAAACAAAAAACAAAGCTGCAAACTGCTGCCAGTTCAATGATTAAGTGCTTGTCCCCCTATCTTATGACAAAATTGAGCCTTTGTAGTATCACACAGTCCCCACAGAAAGCACATTTCTTTGGGTGGTTTTGTCCTGCAAGTCTGTATTTTATTATTATTTTTTAAAGATTTTATTTATTAATTTGACAGAGAGAAACAGCCAGCAAGAGAGGGAACACAGGCAGGGGGAGTGGGAGAGGAAGAAGCAGGCTCCCAGCGGAGGAGCCCGATGTGGGGCTCGATCCCAGAACATCGGGATCACGCCCTGAGCCGAAGGCAGACGCTTAACGACTGCACCACCCAGGTGCCCCTTGTCCTGCAAGTCTGTATTTTAATACCTATTATTTATCTACATAAGTGATACCTATATAAATAGATACAATTTATCCATATACGTTTTGACATAAATTGCTATCCATTTACTTACCATTAAGTTACACTGGCCAGTCAGGAGCTACATTACCTTACTGCCTCACTTGGCCTATCACAGTATACTGAGGGCCATGTTGCCCAAAGTGCCATGTATCACCCACCATAGGCATCAGAAGCCTTTTTGGTTAAAAGTCCGATTAGCAAACCTCAAATCTTCATAAGGGGAGAGGTGGAGGCTGGAAGAGCACTTAAAACAAGCATTCCAAGTAAATTTTTGTATGCAGAAGTCGGAACCACTGCTGTGATGAAGGTACATTTATCCTGGCTTATGTAAAGACATATATGCAAAAGTCGGATTCATATCCTGGATTTGTAGGAGAAAAAAAATGAAAAACTAGGCCAAGGGAGTTGAAACCTTTATTATTTTTTTCAGAGATTTTATTAATTACCAAACATGCACCAAATCTCTTCTTGTGTAGTGAGAACAGGAAGGGAAAAAAATGACTGACAGATGAGATATCAATTAGCGAAGGAGACCAGCCGTTGCCTTCAAAAATACATTTTTTTTTTTTTTTTTTGGCTGTAAATTCTGTAATGCAAGACCAGGCATTAAAATGTAGGCTGCCGCATAATTTTTTTCAAATATTTATTTGAGAGAGAGAGCACAAGCAGGAGTGGCAGCCAGAGGGAGAGGAAGAAGCAAACTCCCACTGAGCAGGGAGCCGGAGCGGGGATTGATCCCAGGATCCTGAAATCATGACCTGAGCCGGAGGCAGACGCTTAACCAACTGAGCCACCCAAGTGCCCCTTAATTCTTAATAGAGCCAAATAATCTCCCTCTGAAATACGAAACGAGGACATGTTCTCTCACCACCTATCCTCACTTCAGAGGCCAGCAATTTGGCAACATGCAATTACTGCTGCTACTCTCTGCTGCTCCTCCCCCATCTACACTGGCCCATCAGGAGGTAGAACTATTAGGTGTCCTTTAACACCTGCCACTTGTGACCCCAAGGGGAGTGTTGACCACTCTGCTCTCTTAATTCAAATGTCAGTGTTCTGATTACATAGAGGGTACCCAAGAATCCTTTTCAGGAAGTCCAGCAGGAAGGTAACTTTTAAAACAAGTATTTAGAGGACACGGAGTCAATGTTTTTTCCTCCTCCTTCATTCATTCTCACACTTTCTTTTTCTCATATATACACATAATTCTCTTTCTTCTTAGAAAGAGGTAAGTGGCCTTGGTAAATACCTATGGTGAGACAATGATCATGCTGACAACTCCATAAAATCAATCTATCGAATGTTTACACAAGGACATCCAAACTACTACCCACTTGTTCAGCCAAAGTTGCCAACTTGGAAACTGGCACAAAACCCTGATCCTACCTGGAATTCCTGAATTCAAAAGCATCATGCAGCCACCAACCCATTATTTATCTCCATGTCAAAGTACATGGGTAGGAAAGGTGAGACTTTCAAGGTTAGTGGATTTTGTAGTTAAGAACAGGTGGTTGAGAGTAAAGTTTGGATTCATATTCTATCATAGGTAGAAAAAGCTTGACAAGTTTTTATAAGACTTATGCCATAATCTAAAAATGATTCATTCTGCAAGGCATAAAATAGTTCTTGCTTTATAATAGCACCATGATTAAAAAAAAAAAAACACTCTACAGAAGGAACCATGTTCCAACATTGTAAAAAAATGTTCTACTTAAAGCAGAACAAGATAACCACCCCATCCATCCCTTCTTCCCCATTCCCTTTCGAACCAGTCATGCGTCACTCCTGGCACACCGTTCTTGGTAGTAGGGATCCTAGGACACCTAAGGCCAGGAGTCTTGGCGGGGGGGGCGAGGGGTCTTGCATGGTTAAGCATGCCAGGGCTAAAAAGCAAAGGATCAGCTGTCTTCATCTAGGATCTCTGGATGTTCCTTCCAAAAAGCATCCCCGATTATATCACAATGTAAAGGCACTGGCTTTGTCCTGGTCCGGGTCATCTCCATCTTTTTTCCTTCCATTTCTGCTGGCAGTTTAACTTCTTTTGTTGTGACTTCACCCACCTACAGGTAAAAGTTAAAATACTGACATTGTTAACTGCGTTGGGGAGAGAACGGGGGGGATATGCGGGAAGTTTACTTTTTTACTTTATATACTTCTGAGTGATATATATTTATCAGGTAGATATACACACATATCTCAACATATATGAATTTGTTTACAAGTAAAAACTTTTAAAAAGTTATGTCGCTATAATCTGAAAGGAGATTATTAGCAATAATTATAGAGTTAAAGGTATTTCTGCTCTCTCATCTGCATTAAGAAGTATCCAAGCCTGTGCTAAAGAGCAAATGTGCTTTAAAAATACTAATAAGCTGAAGCTGCCAGTGGGATGACTAATTCTTAAGGCACCACTTAACACCTGAAAACATTCATTAAAAAGAAAAACTACTTTACATGGAAGGAGATAAATTTAGAGAAATCATCATGCTCAGAAGCTGGTACTTAGAGAAAATATTGGTGGAATTAAGAATTTAGGTAACTGTACAGACTTATCACAGAATATAAGGGTAAGTATGATTATCTGGGGAATCGCCAGAATATTCTGCAAATGACAAAACCCTCATATACAACACCTTCTACTGCCTCATATTATAGTTGTCATGGGATGGATGGACTATTTAATGATATTATCTAGTGTGGAAGAAATGTTCTATGAATGCAAAAATCCTTCTATCTGCAGTGTACCGCTTTATAGGGTTTTATTTGATTTGGAGAGCTTAGGACACAGAAAAATAAATGTACTAATTCTAAA
This sequence comes from Ursus maritimus, assembly GCF_017311325.1. Taxonomy (NCBI): domain Eukaryota; kingdom Metazoa; phylum Chordata; class Mammalia; order Carnivora; family Ursidae; genus Ursus; species Ursus maritimus. The sequence continues at coordinate 16,523,605 of NW_024423897.1, forward strand.
ATCTGTGATGCCACTCAGGAAATTCTAGACCACAAAGATCACCAACTAACTGGCAAAATTAGCACTGACTGACCAAAAGAGCATCCAAAATAACATATAGCATTTCGTTTTTAAAAAGGTCTAATTCATGTTAGTGACTGGAATCACATCTGCATACATGTGGTAGGCAAGACAAAGTTTGGGATGGGCACAGGCTTTTGTCTTTCCGACCTCCATTTTTCTTTGGATACAACAGCATTACCTTCTGCCATATCAACACAGTCCCTTTCCTATACATCAGTGGTTCATTATTGTAGTTGATGTTGAATTCGGAAAACAAAATCTCATTCTTGTCTGCTGCAAGAGTTCCCTGAGAAAATAAAAAGATAAAAGCAGATTTTTATGTCTGCTCTCCGCCCTAATCCTACCTATCCATTCCACCCTCTATCTAAATTTCCACAAACAAATCAAAAAGTGGAAGGGTTTTATCAAACCTCTTATAGATATTAATGAATTCACATGGTAAGAGCAGTTTAAATCTTATTTAGATGTATAAATTAAAAAAACTGTCTTCTGTAGGAAACAACGGGCTTCAAGAGTCACAACTGTGAACAGGGTGACAGGAACTAGCAGTAAGAGTACCTGTTCTGTACTACATACATTATGTTATCTTATTTGACCCTAATTACCATCTCCGTTTGAGAGAACAGAACTCTGAAGCTTAGAAAGATTATATAAATTGCCTAAGGCTAAAGATTGCTTTTATTCTTCTAAGAAAAATCAAAATCTAAACTCGGCTCTTCCAAACTCTGGATAAATCTACCAGTATTCCTATTAATGGTATCTGTAAATCCTCATCATCGTTAATGACAATCATTTATCATGTAATTGCAACATATCAGGCACTGTGTTAGGAGCTGTTACAACACATCACCTCATTTCAGAGTCAGTCATCCTACAAGCAGTGCTGTCATCCAATGATGAAAGCCACTGTTTATTTAAAGTATTTACAATGTGCTTTGTACTATGCTATGTGTTTTACACACACCATGGATCGTGCAACTTAACTGTCACCATAAACCTATGAGGTGGGAACTATTATTTCCTATGTTTCACCTATAAAGAACTAAGGCAGGGCAGCACCTGGGTGGCTCAGTTGGTTAAGTGTCCGACTCTTGATTTCGTCTCAGGTCATGATCTCAGGGTTCTGGGATTAAGCCCCACATCAGGCTCCCCACTCATCAGGGAGTCTGCTCAAGATTCTGTCTGCCCCTCATCCTGCTTGCTCACATTTTGTCTCTTTCTCTCACTCACAAATAAATAAATAAATCTTTGAAAAAAAAGAAAAGAAAAAAGAAAGAAAGAAAGAAAGAAAGAACGAACGAACTAAGGCAGAGAAGATAAAATTAAACAGAAGTCCCTGAGTATAATTTATTTGACTCCCAGAGCCTATGCTCTTACTGATACACAAACCCAGCAGGGAATGGCAATGATGAAGAGGCCAAGTGGGACTGATGAAAAAGAAGAGCACATGCCCTGTCTAAAGAAGGTAACCAGGGGCGCCTGGGTGGCACAGTGGTTAAAGCGTCTGCCTTCGGCTCAGGGCGTGATCCTGGAGTTCTGGGATCGAGCCCCACATCAGGCTCCTCCTCTGGGAGCCTGCTTCTTCCTCTCCGACTCCCCCTGCTTGTGTTCCCTTTCTCGCTGGCTGTCTCTATCTCTGTCAAATAAATAAAATCTTAAAAAAAAAAAAAATAAAGAAGGTAACCAATACGAAGCCCCAGCCAAGCATTACCATGTGGGAAGGCAGAGCCAGTGTCACTAATTCCATTTTCCAGCTGAGGACACTAAGTCCCGGGGAGAAGTAGTAACTCACCCACGGTCACAGAGCAAACAAGCAGCAGAGCTGCTATGAGTATCATCTTTATATCCTCCCAAAACAAAGCAGTAAAGAGAGCTTTAAAAGAATGCAAAATGCCACGGAAGAGTACAGAAAACCACCCCCAGGTAAGTATTAGTGCAGTAAGATCTTATACCTGTAATCTCTCCTGGGCTTGTACTGGTGTTAGTCCAGACTGTTGTACAAGTGCCCAGAAAACTGTATTATACAGATTATTGATGTGACCTGTGAGAACAGAGTAGCACTATTAAATATACATAATCTTTATTCAATATTCGTGCTTCAAAGAATATTAGAACTCCATCCCTCTCCTCTAAAGTAGAGAAATCTCAGAGACATTTAGTGATATGTCCAGAACCATACACTGGGAACATGGGGGGGAAGTGGTCAAGTATAAACAAACTTATTTCCTCAAAGTTTTATTCTGTCATTTCAGTTATGCTTTATATAAACTGGTTAACTTGAAAATTACAGTCAGGAATACTTTTGAAGTTATTTGATTTAGATTATTCCTAGCCCTTCTCCAGTTCTTCTTCTGGCAAAATCAAGATACAGCCAATCAGTAAGTCTCACAAACATGTTATCACAGTCATGTGAGGCAGGGGTCACAACTCAAATCACCCACTGAGGCCACCATGAACATAAAAGCATAAAGCAGGGTAGGTGACCCCTGGGGAACAAGAGAGAATGGTAGAGACTATGGCACACTGGCCTCTGTGTGTGTGTGTGTGTGTGTGTGTGTGTGTATGTAAAGACAGCAGTCATTGCCCTGCACAGGTTATGTCCAATACTAAGTAAGAATGATGACATATTATTGCCAGGTCTTCTGATTTTTCCCAAAAAACCCGGAAAAAGGAAGTATTTACATAAATTTCCCAAATGTTCGACTGTTTTCAACTAATTAAAAAAAAATTGCACTATTGCATTCTGAACAAAATACACATGCACCAAAACTGAACCAAATCATCACCTCTAATGTATGGAATTGGTGGTTTTAACTACATCTGTTTATTTGCTTTTACTTACAATCTGCTTGCCGCCAACTGAGGTAGTCCTTTAAGGTCTGGTTGCTAGGATACACTATGACTCTTCCATCAAAGCCTGGGGGATACAGAAGGGGCTGGTCCTCAAAGTAATCTCGCCAATAAAACACATAGCTGGAGGCGAACTGGGAAGCCACGTGAGTCATGAACTTACTTGCAAAAGTAAGGCACATTGGGTGTAGCAAGAAAAGAAAAAATACACGATATTAATTCAAAATCATGATAGGGCCTGCGAGTGCAACAGAGTGATTACACAAACTATCCAGCAAGCCAAGAGATAAAACATGCTGGGCCAAGAAAAACTAAGCAGCCCGCCCCTCTTTCCAGTCCTATCAGTTAACTTACTAATACCAAATTTTTCTCTGTAGGATGTGATGTGAATTTATGGCTCAAGAGGTTGGTTTTTTTTTTTTAGTCTTGGAAGGAAGGGAACCATTGTTTTAAAAACATACCAATTCCTTATATGCTTTGTTTTCTGTGAGAGTTTCAATATACAGCCAAATAAAATATCTGTCTATTTTGAGACTCTCCTTAATTAAAAATTTAAGCAATACTGTAATGCACATATAGGCTGTCACTGGCTAGAGCCAACCTAGGAATCATTAATATTATAATATTCTAATGGTCTCTGTTTCTAGTCTTAATATTAAGTGCCAGATCTATCTAGAAGCTAAGCTGACGAGGAATGGAGGGGAAAGAATCAGATAAAGAAGCATATGTAATGTTCAAATATCAGACAAAAGTACAACCGTCTAAACAGAAAACAGACTTCCTGCAGTTGCAAATACTGCACACTCTATCTGCAGTCTCTAAGTCAGAAATTAAAAACAGCAAAAACCAAATGCTGGTAGGAAATATTCTGAAGGATCTAGGCCATGGAATTACCTGGCTCTTCTTTTAAACCAATTGCTTTTCCGCTTGAACACAAAGCTGTACTCATCACTCTGTCCATATGCAATCACAATATCCTCCAGTTCTTTCATTACAGTCTGGGCACATTTGGTCATGAGGTGGAGAGCACGGCTGTCGTTAGGTTTTGCAAAGTTGTGCTTCTCAGCAAACCTTCATACAGGGAAGAGAAGAGGGCAAAGGGCATGAATGGAAGAAAGCTTGTCATTAACACCAGGTATCAAAAAAGACTGCACACAGAGGAAGATATGTAATAGTGCTGTGAGTCTACTAGCCACAACCTGACTCATTTCCTTAAGAACTCTAGTTTTAGTCTCCATTCCCTTTTCTGTGAAATGGAGATAAAGTATACTTACTTCATAGGGCTGTTCTGAAGATTAGAGAGAGGTAAAAAATGTAACTATGCCTGGCTCCTTGGAAGTGCTCAATAAATGTTAGTTACAATAACCATTATTAAAATAACACTTTTAAGAATTAAATTCCCATATTTCTGGTACACTTCTCCCCTTTTTCTGACTTGTTTCCTGCTGAGTCCAGTCACTAATAATTAAACAAAAACATACTGTAAAGGATTGCCCAAAGCAAGACCTAAACACACCCCTAAACAGCCCTCAAAGACAGCTAACGAAATAGACAGGCATTTGGCTAAAGAGCTGAAATACTGCATCAGGGAGTGACTTTTTCCATTAAGTCCTCGCTAACAGGTCTCTGCTCACCGGCACGACAGGCCGGCAGTTCACTACGAGCGTACTCTGCCTCAGTTTACTCAAACCAGCTCGTGTTCTGGCGCGTCGTGTGATGCTCAATGCCGCGCGCTCATTGGCTACCGCGTTACCCGGTAACCGTGGGCCGCTGAGAGGTGCGGCGTTCGAGTCCCAGGAAGCGCGCCAGCCGACATCGCTCACCTATGGAAATTCCTGCCGTCCAGCCGCACCACCACCCAGCAGTGGGCCAGGCAGGTGTCGTCAGCCTCGAAGTTCCGCACGTACTCGAACTTGCTCTTTGCCATGGTCGCCCCCAACTTCAAACACCGTCTCAGAGTGACGGAAGTGGCTGCCCAACAATCGCGAACTTTCACGTTGCAAAAGGCCCACATTCGCCCCGCGGAAGGTGAAGGACCAACAGAGTCCCGCCCCGGAAGTTCCGGCGTCTCGTAGTGGCCGCTCTAGCCGTAGTGGAGGCCGGCACCTCTCTCGACTCTCCTTGTAGTCCTTCAACCACTTCCGAGCGCGGAAGGAGGGTTCCATTCTTCCCTTCGCGCTTCGCGCTGCACATGGTTTTTCGCTTTTCTTCTCCCCTCGTGCAGCTGGTCAGTCTACGAAGTATAAAAAGTTCCTTTCTGACTAAATTTGAAGGTTTAGTCATGATTTTTTTCTTCCTAAATGGTATTTATTAACTTGTAGAAAATGTGGAATATACCGAAAAAATATAAGAAAACACTTCCTCTCTCCCTTCGAAGCATTGTGGATGGTTCCTTCCAGTCTGTATATCTATGTTTACACAAGGAGCACATAAAATTGTCATCATACACCTATGTAATTTGTATATTTTTCCACTTACCTTGAGCACTTTCCGATGTTATTAAATATTCCAAAGGGTGATTTTAAAAAGAAAAATAGGCTCTTATTAGACCACATGGATGTACTAAATTAATTTACTCAACTTTTTCACAAACACCCAATTTTTAATTTCTTTTTGCTGGTAGATAATAGTAACATTAAATCCTAATATTTTAATGACGCCTTATGATTTATAAAGCTCTTTTGAATTCAGTTACTTACATTATTTTTTTTACTCTCACGAAAATTATTCAAATAATATAAAAGAATATATGGTAAAAGTCTCTCACTGACTCCTAACTCTGTACTTCAGACAATCGCTGTTACTAGTTACTTGTATATCCATCTAGGAATAGAGAGAAACATATGTCTACATCTATATCTCCCAAACTACTTCAAAGGAGCATGAAGAAAGGAAGGATGAGAATGTCATGGATTTATGCCCTTACTATGTGGTCTAACATAAGTTACTTTTCTCTCAGATCCCTTTCTTAAGTGGAGACACCAATTCCTTCCTTGCTTCCCTCTAAAGTTATGGTGAACATCAAAGGACATGATAGCTGCCATTTGTGGTATGGATATACAAACACACTGATAAAATAATATTCCAAGGTGATGTCAATTTGCAACCAAGATCAGGAAGTACTTAGAGAAAAGGTTAAAACACACCAAAAGGAAATAATCATACAAATTCACAATGTGGGATCTTTTATAAGATTCCTGACCTGACTTCTTAAAAAGATGAATTTCATGAAGAATAAAAAAAAGAAAAAAGTGAAATGAAGGAAGGATGGGAAAAGGTAGGACACTGTTCCAGAATTAAAGGGATTTAAGAGACATAAAAACCAAATACAATATGAAAATTTGGAATGCATACTCGCCCCCAAAATATTAAAAATAGCTCTAAATTCACCAGGGAAACCTGCAATTTACAAACTGCTCCAAATTTTAGTGGCTTACAAAACAAATATTTATTTCTTACTCAAGTCATTCAGAGGCTCCTGGCTGGCTACTGCTATGCTCTGGGCAAATGGCCTGAACTATGTGTCTTCTCATTCCCAAACCCAGGCAATGATTCGAAAGGCTTCTGCACCATAGGGTACACATTGTGTCTGCTAAAGCAGTATTATAGCATAGTCAACTGCAAAGATTATAGGGCAGGGATATATTATCTTCCCACAGGGAAGGGAAAAGTGAGTAATTTTGAACAATGATGCAAGCTACTGCAACTGTTAGTTGATAATAGGGAATTATTGTTAATTTTATGGGCACACGATAGCAGCGTGGTTAGGCACAAGAATAACTTTAATCTTAGGGGATACATGAAGAAAAAGTGGCAAAATATTAACAATTACTGAATCTAGTGGTGTTCATACTGGTATTGATTATTTTTTCAATTTTTCTACGTGGTATGGGTTGTGTCACCCAAAAAGATATGTTGAAGTCCTAACCCAAGGTACAGTGAATGTAACTTTATTTGAAAATAGGGTCTTTACAGATGTGATCAATTAAGATGAGGTCATTAAGGTGGGCCCTTAGTCCAATATGACTAGTGCTCATGTGCACAGAGAAAACAGAAACACACAGAGGAAGAGCGATTTGGGTGATGCATCTATAAGCCAAGGAAGGCCAAGGATTGTCAGCCATCACCAGAAGCTAGGAGAGAAGCATGGAAATAGGTGCTATCATGTGGAATTGAGTAGAGAGAGATTAAGTAACTTGCCTAAGGTCACAGAACCAAAAGCTGTGATGGGAAAATTCCAAACCAGGCATTTTAACTACAGAGCTTATGCTCTTAGCCACTCCTCACTACTACCTCCTCTTCTCTCTCTCTCTCTGTTTTTATTCACCAGCTTACAGTAGTTTCTGCCTGTGCCAATTATTGAGTACTTCACTGAATCCTCAAATCATAAAGGTACATGGGTCAGCCAATCCCTTAATTCTCAAACATAATTTATTCATATATGGCCTTTGTGAATTTTGTCATTTGCATATTCTACCTCATTTTAAAAATATTTTTATGTCAACTCTCTTCTTTTTAAATCTTTTTATTGGAAAAAGTAAATATTTTTATTGAAAATGAACATACATATGGAAAAGTACACAAAACAAGATGTAACCAGCACCCACTCAAGAAAGAGAACATTGTCAGTTCCCAGGAGTCCATTTCAATAATTACTCCCTCTCTTTTCCAGAGGTAATGGCCTTCTTAACATCTGTAACTTAGTTATGTTCCTTTTTTTTTTTTTTAAGTAATCTCTACACCCAATGTGGTGCTTGACCTCACGACCGCAAGATGAAGAGTTGCATGCTCTACCAACTGAGCCAGCCAGGCACCCCATTTATGTCCATTTTTAAACTTCGTATAAATGAAATCTTGCAGTACATATTCTTTGGCATTTGGTCTCTTTGGATCAACATTATGTTTGGAAAATTCAACCAAGGTGGAGTGTAACTGTAGTTCATTTGTCTTCATTCTTCTGTAGTATCCCATTGTATAACCATACCAGTTTATCCACTGTATTGTTGAACAGACATTTGGGTTGCTTCCATTTGGGGGGTGATTATGAAAAATACTACTCTGAACATTATTGTACATATCTTTTTGTGTACATGTGCCTGAATTGTATATATACCTAAGACTAGAATTTCTATGTCATGGAGAATGCATCTGTTAATTTTTGGTCTATAATGTTATACTTTTTCCGAAGTGCTTTTACCAATTTATATTCCTCAAAACAATATGTGAGTTGCTCCATATCCTCACCAACAATTGATATTGTTATTTTTTTTAAATTTGCTGCACCATTCTGACTTGTATATATTAAATCTTTTGTGGAGTACATTTCCATGATGATTAACAATGTTTAACATATTTTATATTATTGGCCACTTGGATTGTGAAATATGTGTTCAAGTTTCTTGCACATTTTCTCACTCACTATTTAATACTTCGGTGAATTTATTTGAAAGAGAAACTATGTCATTACCATAAATGGAAAATTAGTATCACATGCCAACAATAGAGGGTGGCAATATATTAAGATAAATGCAATCCAGTATAAGGCTCAAGCTTTGTGTTAGGATTTTTGTTTTCTTTTTCATTTCACCAACAAGGAAAAGGAAACGCTGAATATTACCAGACAACCTCACAGTCATTCAAGAAGTCAGCTGCAGAACCTGGTCCGGCTCAGAACTCCCTTTCCCTTCCAATGATATAAAAACCTGGAGGAGAAGGGGCAGGTCAAAAGCCATAAAAACTTTCCTGAGATCTCCCCCAGGTTTATCAGCTAACACCAGGGACCATTCATTAAGTACTAGCAACTTTACATTGTACTGTACTAGCAACATTACATTGACTATCTCATTTGTTCTGCATAGCTGCCCACTGAGGTTGGGTTTTCCAATGTTGGTGTGTGGCTCCTATCCTTGATAGCTGGAGCTATCAAGCCACTGCATTATCTATTCCAGGAAGGAAGAAGGAGAAAGGGGAAGAGAGCAAAGCTCACACCTCCAAGCCAAATCATTTATCTTTATCAGGTTTTTACTAAAGCTGCACAACTTCTTTTTTTTTTTTATTAATAATGATTTTTTATTATATTATGTTAGTCACCATACAGTACATCCCCGGTTTTCGATGTAAGGCTCGATGATTCATTAGTTGTGTATAACACCCAGTGCACCATGCAATATGTGCCCTCCTTACTACCCATCACCGGTCTATCCCATTCCCCCACCCCCCTCCCCTCTGTAGCCCTCAGTTTGTTTCTCATAGTCCTTGGTCTCTCATGTTTCATTCCCCCTTCTGATTACCCCCCCTTTCTTTATCCCTTTCTTCCCCTACTGATCATTCTAGTTCTTATGTTCCATAGATGAGAGAAATCATATGATAGTTGTCTTTCTCTGCTTGACTTATTTCACTAAGCATTATCTCCTCCAGTGCCGTCCATGTTGTAGCAAATGTTGAGAACTCATTCTTTCTGATTGCTGAGTAATATTCCATTGTATATATGGACCACAACTTCTTAATCCAGTCATCTGTTGCAGGGCATCTCGGCTCCTTCCACGATTTAGCTATTGTGGACATTGCTGCTATGAACATTGGGGTAAAGCTGCACAACTTCTGCATATGTATTTTGAGCCTTCCTTCTTCCTTAACTACAAGGGAGCCTGGGAAATGTAGTTCTTTTAGCTGGACACCTGGCCACTCCAATAATATAGGCTATTTCCTCTCTCCCTCTCTCCCTCCTTCCACCCTCTCTCCCCTCCTCCCTCCTTCCCTCCTTCTTTCCAAAAGAAGGGAGGGGCACTTGGGTGCCTCAGTCAGATAAGCATCCAACTCTTGATTTCAGCTCAAGTCATGATCTCAGGGTCCTGGAGTGGAGCCCTGTATTAGGCTCCCCACTTGGCGGGGAGTGGGCTTGAGGATTCTCTCCCTCTCCTTCCTCCCCTCCCCCAACTTGAGAGCATGCATGTTAATGCTCTATAAATCAATCAATCAATCTTTTAGAAAGGAAGGAAGGAAGGAAGAAAGAAAGAAAGAAAGAAAGAAAGAAAGAAAGAAAGAAAGGGAGAAAGAAAGGGAGAAAGAAAGGAGAATGCTATTGCATGGGCAACTGGAAGTTTCTGCCACAAAAGCCAACAAGTTATAAAGGGCAGCCTAACAGGCCCTGTACCCTGAACTCTAACTCCCAGCCTACTCTTCCCACCAGTCTATAAAAAAAGAAGTCAGAGAAGGAAAAGAAGTGACAGAGGGTTGGTTGGAAATTCCAGGGGAGATGTTACTTTCTTTCCTCCTCATCCTGCCTTGAGTTCCCCCACCTCCCACCCCCAGAACAGGTAGTAGTAGGTTGGGGGAGGCTTCAGAGGCAGGCAAGAAGGGACTACTTCCTTACTTACCACCTGGGGACCTGCAGTTTTCCTGGTGCTGTCACCGTAACAGGGTACCAGGAGAGTCACTGGGAGATCCTGACAGGTATTACCTCTTCTGCTCCCTTTGAGTTTGGGGGGTATATGTGAATGTAGAGACCAGTGACTGTGTGATACTTGGAGGTTTCTGGAGCAGCTTAGACGAGTAGATGAGAAGGAATCAGCAATGTGGTATGCCTGAATAAAGGATTGAGATACCTCACTACAGTCCCCCTCAGCCTTTGGGGCCTGAAAAAGGTCATCATCATCATTGGTTCCATAAGAAAGAGCTCAGAGGTTAGGGTGGGAGTAGGGGGGTGGTGGTGACAGGAGCTGGGAGTTGCCTCTGAGACCACTGGGCAAGTAAAAGTCATCTCTCCTGCAGAGGATTTGGAGACAGAGCGAGCTGGAAGGGCCAAGGCAGCTATGGCTGTTCCTCCCTAAGAGGGATCCTTAGAGATCAGGGTGGTGCTAAAAATGGCCCCAGGATAACCATGCACTGTGCCAACGCAGGAGAGAGAGAGACTTCTCAGCACCAGGTGGAAGGCCAATTACACAAAAAGGCCTCTGCTTTGCCTACACTTCAACCTAGCCCTCCACTGGATTAAGTCTTGAAAAGGGGAGGGTGATGCAGAGGATCTCAGAACCAGACTGAGGCTCCCTGCTCCGTTTCAGGTTGTTGGAGTGGAAGCAGAGTGAAAGAGGAGACCCAGGGTCTCCTACTCTAAGCCCTTCACTAACAGGCCTTGCCAGTGCTGGGGCTGCGGTGGGGGGCACTTGTCACAAAAAGACAACTATTGTATGATTCTGGAACTCGATGAGTTGTGTAGTCGAATTCATAAAGACAGAAAGTAGAATGATGGTTGCTAGGGATTAAGGGAAGTGGGGGAAGGAGAGTTTTTTGTTTAATGGATATAGAATTTCCCTTTCGTAGGACGAAAAGAATTTGGAGGTTGGCCGCACCACAGTGTAAATGACGCGCACCACTATGGAGCTGTCCACGTAAACGTGGTCAAGGTGGTCAATGTTATGTCATGCATATTTTACCACAATTAAAATAACTAAAATCCTGCATACAACAGATATTTATGACCTAACTGGACAGTGACCTCTATTTCTAAAAATTTCTATTACTTAGAAGATCACTTATCACTGAGATTGACAGAGAAAAAAATAACTGCCTTTGGTGTGGAAGTCATATTGCAGTTTGTCTTCCCTGATGCTGACTCATTTCATTTGTACTAAGAGCTACATTATGTAAATGAAATGCAAGGTGGAGGGGGGTAAGAAGAAGGAATAATTTGTCTCTAAAGTCTCCTTCCTGCTCTGAACCACTCTAATCAAATTTCTGGCTGGGAGCAGTGTATACACTTCCAGGAATGGACTGCCTAGCTCTGTCACGATTTTGAGGCAGATAAAAACATAAACATATACCAGGATATACATGGGTATAAAATTTAGAACTATTATTCTAGAATAAATTAATGATTACAGGGCCTTGAAATTGCTATAATACATTTGTTCTGTACTTTGAGATGTAGCTCGCATAGATCACTGAATGGATTTTATTTCTAAATAGTCATCAATTGTGTCCTAAAATGGACATGTTTTGTCAACTACCCATTCTTTCTCTACTTAGTAGAAGTTCCAGAAGTCATGAGGATATGATCACTTGGACATCTTGGAAAAAGACATTAGGAGAACAGAAAGTTGGGGGGTCCTGGGTGGCTCAGTTTTTAAGCATCTGCCTTCGGCTCAGGGCGTGATCCCCGCATTCTGGGATGGAGCGAGCGAGCCCCACATCAGGCTCCTCCGCTGGGAAGCCTGCTTCTTCCTCTCCCACTCCCCCTGCTTGTGTTCCCTCTCTCGCTGGCTGTCTCTGTCTCTGTCAAATAAATAAATAAAATCTTAAAAAAAAAAAAGGAGAACAGAAAGGGGGAATTAGATACATGTTTCCTAGTCCACTTGACCTTGTAACCACTTAATCCTGTGATTTTACTCATTCATTGAGCAGGTATTTCTTAATATCCTACTATGTACTATGCTCAGCGGGATGCAACAGCAAACAATACAGCCATGGTGCCTAAACAATGGAGTTCATGGCCAGCTGAGGAAGATGGACATTAAACAAAGAGTTTCACAAGTAACTGTTGGACTAGGATTGTGTTAAGTGTTGTGAAATGGGTTGGAGACCCAGCCCTGACTGGGCAGCTGGGGATGGTCCATGAAGTTTTCCTTGAGAAAACAGTGTTTAAATTATGACCTGAATAATGAGGTCAAAAGACAGCTTGCTTCATATGTTCCTGGAATTGTTGAATTTAATGTTGAATAAACATTTTGCCAAAATATTTTGCCTGTATAAAATTTTGGAAAACAACCCAAAATAATGTGAGTTTCCATACAATGGATCAGCCAATTAATAAACACCTATTGGGCACCTTCAGTGCATAAGGGCACTGGACAAGGTACTGTCCGGAAGGATATAAATAATAATAATAATAATAATAATAATAATAATAATAATAATTAGTAATTTTAAAAAAAGTCTTCCAAGTGTAAGAAGCTTAAAGTTTCCAAACCATATTCTCATATATTATCCTATTTTTTCCCTTTCAATGAGTCTGTGGAGGAGGCAGAACAATAATCCTCTCCATTTTATAAGAAAGGAAACAAACTTTGTGGGAACTGGTTAAGTGATTTGCCCAATGCCTCATGGCTTCCAGAATTAGGATTAGAACCCAGTCCTTCTGATGCCAAGTCTAAGTATCTCCACTCTACCACCTTGCCTTGCTATGTTTTTAAGAAACAAGGTGGATAGCTGTTGTTTTTGCTTGACTAGCATCCCAGCATACCTCTTTCTCTCTTATGGCAATGTCCAACTGTCCTTCCCCTGCAAGACCATTTGCTTTATGTGGGGAATACCTCATCTGACCTTTGCTCCAAGGTAAGCACATGACCAAGACCATTGTAATGTTTCAGTGTGAATCAGAAAAAGGCCCCTCTTTTCAGCACACATAGTTGTATACCATGCAAAGGCTTAGTAAGTATGACCACACTGGATTTCAGTCCCTGCTTGTCCCCTTTGCAATGACCAACCTGCACAAATATGATGGCCTCACTAATAACTGATACCTGGCCAGTAAGGTTCAGAGATGTGCACCTGACCTAAGCCAGGTCAATGAGACAGTCTGACATGCTGCTAGAATGACTAGGAAAAACATAGGAAACAATAGGAAAATTCTCTTCCTATTAGAAATGCTATGCTGGTGACCACATTGCCTTCAAGAGGGAAGAGTCTGCCCATGAATTAGGCCTATACAAAAGGAAAAAATCTAAGAAATAGAACAAATGATTTCTGATGACATTGAGTTGAGCACTGGGCCTGGAGCCAGTGCTCCTCCTAGATTCTTACAAGTTCCAGGAAGGCAGGGGCCTTGCTTAATATTTTTCAAAGTTCTATCCTCTGTGCCTAGAATAGTGCCTGGCACATGGGAAGCAATCAATAAATAAATGTTGAAAGATTAAGCCAATAAGTTCCTTTTTTGTATATGAAATTGGGTTTCTAGAACTTCATTTTCCCCAATAACTGCTCTCTCATGTTCTCTTTTATTAATGGTTAGCAACTCCCTTAAAGAATCTTGGCCAGGAGCACCTGGGTGGCTCAGTTGGTTAAGTGTCTGCCTTCAGCTCAGGTTATGATCTCAGGGTCCTGGGATTGAGCTCATGTCTGGCTCCCTGCTCAGCGGGGAGTCTGCTTCTCCCTCTCCCTCCTGCTGCTCCCCTTGCTTATGCTCTCTCTCTTTTTCTCTCTCTGTCAAATAAATAAATAAAATCTTTAAAGAAAACAAAAAAAGAATCTTAGCCAGATCCCATAACTTCCCAGTAGGTGAAACGTGTTAGTGTTGGTATTCAAATGTTGGTCAAGAGCACTGAGCTCATCCAAATTGGGCAGCTCTCTCCCTCTCAGTCCTATTCTTCTATCAACTCAGGGTGGAGAGGTGGTTGACATAGCAAGTCCGGTTCTGGCTTCTTTCAGCAATCCCTTCAGGAAGGTACCTGTCTTGGTAGGGGCTCCTGGAACTTGGAAGTGGGTTACTTCACACTTTATGTTCTAGACTTTGAGCCTTTGGAGTAATTTAAGAACAACAGGAAAAATCCCACTCAACATCTTGTTTATCAGTTTGAGTTAAATCAAAAGCAATTCACATAGAAGAGATGAGCTTGAAAGAGAGTAGGATGACATTTTGAATAAATTCAGGAGTATGAATAATATATGCAAGGTAGATTGAGGTACATGAGGAGAGCCACAAAGAGATGGAAAGTAGGGGGGTGTCTGGGTGGCTCAGTCCGTTGGGCATTCGACTCTTGATTTAGGCTCAGATCATGATCTCAGGGTCCCGGGATTGAGCCCCACGTTGGGCTCTGTGTGCAGAGCCTGCTTGTCCCTCTCACACACACTCTCTCTCAAATAACTAAAATATATTTTTAAAAAGAGAGTTGGAAAGTAGGGAGTGGGAAGAAAAAAACTTATAAGAGACAAAATCAGACTTGAGGATATCAAGTACAAGGTAAGGACTTTGGCCTTGATCGATCTAATGATGTTTTAGGAAAATTTATCTGGCTACGGCATGAAGGGTAAATGAGAGTGAAGAAGCCTGGAGGCAGCTAAGCCAACTGAGAATCTATTTTAATACTTCAGATATGCAGTGCTGACTAAAAGGAAGAGATGGATGGGGGGGGGGAGAAAAGAATTTGGCATCCATTAAATGTTTTGAGGTCCTAAATCATAAAGATCTTTAATCCTTTTTAGAAAAGCCAAGACATTAAGATATCTTGAAATAATTACAGATATTATTATTGGTACAGAGACAGAGTCATGTTCACTGAAGTATAAATTCTACCATATAACTAGTAGTTATTTATAGGGCTGCATATTGAGTGCCTCATAATGATTTGGACCTGAATGAGCCATAAGTTGGTAGTGAGTTGATACAGACAGATATATTCCAATTTAATTTTTTCCAGTGGCTGGGCTGCTTTATTGAAGAAAAGAATTTGAAAGCTTCATGCCTATCTAAAAGTGGAATCTGGAATGTGCGCTGACTTTCTCTTTAGCTTACACTGTTACTCATTCCTAAATGATGGAAATCAAAGGTAAAAGAAAATCCAGTAAGTAATTTTTGAGGAATTTGCTTGGAAAGAATTATTTCCTTATCTGAGTTCAATGAGATCTTCTTTTTCATTTTAACAATGAAAAAAAAAAAACAAACAAACCCTGCATAACAAACCACCCATGCTTGATTTTTATTACTGGTTCTGGCTAACTGGGGAACAGAAGTGGTTCCTTGAACACTAATACCCAGAATTTCACCTCTAAATATTTCTGACGTAGCTTCTATTTATCTTAATCTTTCGACACTTATTTATTGATTGATTCCCATGTGCCTTCTTATGTGAAGAGACATAAAATTAGGAAGAGAATTCAAAGGATTTCAAGGACTGAACCACACTCTCTCACCGACACTGCATGCATTTATGCCATTTAAGGAAATCTTTTCTCTCTGTGACATTTTGTTTATGAAGATTACTACTCAGAGAGGGAGACAAACCATGTGAGACTCTGGACTCTGGGAAACAAACTGAGGGTTACAGAAGGGAGGGGATAACCAGGTGATGCGTATTAAGGAGGGCACTTGTGTGTGTGTGTGTGTTGTGATAGCGCTGGGTGTCATACACAACTAATGAATCGTTGAACACTACATCAAAAACTAATGATGTACTAAAAAAATAAAATAAAAAATACAAATACAAATATCTCAATAAAATGTGGGTAAAAGAAAAAAAAGAACATGTTCTCAGGCAAAACCTCACAAATTACTACCCCCTTTTGACTCATCATAGATGCAGTTTGAGAGTTACCTCCTCTTTAAATTACTACATTTAAAAGTACAATTCTGTAATTATAGAATTTCATGATGAGTCACTGAAATATAAATCAGAATCAGACTAACTATATAAATACAACCAAAGTATCTTCCCTCTTGAACTATATTTAGGCTTTGTTTTATACATGTTTGAAGAACATCATCTTTTCCATTTCCACACTGAATTTTGGCAAGATTTATCTTCATTTTCCCAGTAAACAGGCTTGAAAGTTTAGAATCATTATTGGCTCTTCTTTATTTTCCTCTAATAATGGCTAACATGTTTATTAGGTGCCAAATACTTTATTGAGCCCTTTACGTAGAACATTTAATGTACCCCAGCAGTTCTTTTATGTATATACTGTTGTTATCCACGTTTCATAGCACATAGAGATTAAATTATTTGTCCAAGGTCATATAGCTAGTAAATGGTATAGCCAGGATGGGAAGCCAGAAATGTAATGCCAGAGCTTATGCTCTTAATCAATTTTTCTATACTGTCTCCTAATAACACTATAACATTGATTTATGGATTTATCCATTCAATTAGTTATTAATTTATTTATTCATGGCATGAATACTTCTTTTATTTACTTATTTATTTGTGAGCACAAGTGGTGGGGGGAGGGGCAGAGGGGAGAGAGAGAGAATCTTAAGCAGGCTCCACACTCAGTGTAGAGCGTGACCCAGAGCTCAGTCTCATGACGCTGAGATCATGACTTGAGCAGAAATCAAAAGTCGGATGATTAACTGACTGAGCCACCCAGGTGCCACTGCACAAACACTTCTTAAGCAGCCATTCTAAATGAGAAACTGTAGAAGGTGCTAGGAATGGATTAAGACAAGGTCCCTACACCAACAACTTAGGGAGAAAAACATGTCAACAAAAAGTATATTACCATGGTTTAACAAATGTTATTTTCATTCTTTTTCTATTTATTTGGATGCTTCTGGCTGCAAATAACTAGGAACCTAAGAGAAGCTTCAACAATATGGAAACTTACTTAAATCACATAGGGAAGTTGAGTTTGGCAATTTTGGGGCCCATGCAGTAGCTCAATGTTTAAGCCATTAAGGACTTGAACACTTTTAATACTTCTGCTTCACTGTCCATACCGTATCAGAGAGTTCTCTCCTCATATTCACAAAATAGCTGCTATAGTAACAGACATCATGTCCTCATACTATAACATCTAAAGCAGAGAGGAGATGAATAGAAAAAAAGCTTTCTTTGTATATCTGCTCTCTCTCCTATTAGGGAAAATGGGTCCTTCAGAAGCATCCAACAGATTGCTCCTTATGTCTTAGTGGATAGAACCTGGGTCACATGCTCGTCTTTAGACTAATCTCAGGCTAAGGGAACAGTAGCACAGTGCCTTCTAAACAAAAGCAGGATTTTGTTAGTAAGGAAAAAGGGAGAATGGTTAAAAGGTAGGCAACCAATATTGGTTACCACACCCCTCTTCCAAAATAGAGTTATACAGAAAGTGCTGGGAAAGAATAGATAAAATGTTTCACTTTGCCTATGAGAACTAGAGATGGCTTTTTAAAGAATGGTGCTTTTAAGCTGACTATTGAAGGGTAGATAGAAGTCTGTATACCAAAGGACCAATATCTCAGAATATCAGAGATAACATACCTTAAAGAATATCAGAAAAAATTACATTCAACATGTACATCCCCTTCACAGTATTTTCCAAATCTGCCTCATTCCTTTTTTATGGCCCCGGTCTCTAGCCAAGTCAAAGCCAATAGTGTTTGGGCTTCTCTGCTTCAGTCAATAGTGATTTTATGTGGTGGAGGTCTAACATAATATAAATGCAAGAACCACATTTTTACCAGCTGACCAAATGTCCTTTTGACCAAATAAGATAATAAAGGACATGGTATGCACACTGTAAGGGACCTCAAATATTTGTTTCTTTCCCAGCTCCCTTTCTCTTTCTATCTTCCCCCTTTATGAATTATCTTGCACTCTTATTTTAGGGAATGCCAAAATTGAAAAGTTAGACCTTTGATTCTTCTGACAGTAATGGAATAGAAACTGTAGGATACCATGTGATAGAGACCAAAGAGCTCATTTGCTCTTTATTCAGTATTAAAACTGTATTAGTCATCCTTTGTTGTATAACAAATTATCCCAAATCTTAGTGGCTTAAAACAACAATAAGTATGTATTGTCTCACATAGTTTCTCTAAGTCTGGAATTCAGGAGTAGCCTAGTGGGGTGGTTTAGGCTCAGGGTCTTTTATGAAGGTTGTAATTAAGATGCCAGATGGGTCTGTAGTCATCTGAAGGCTTGAATGGGGCTAGAGGATTTGCTTCCAACATAATTCACATAATTCACTTACGTGGCTGTTTGCAGAAAGCTGTGACCTCTTCATAGGGCTACCTGGTACATGGAGGCAGAGGATACAGTAGCAGAGAAACACAGATTGTTAGATGGTGTTAGGATAACTAGATACAAAATGAACTTGGATCCTTATTTTACATCATATATAAAGGAAATCTCACATAGAATAAAGACCTAAACATAAAAGGTAAAATTATAAAACTAATGGAAGAGAATATAAAGTAATTCTTTTGAGACAGTTAGAGTGGGAAATTATTTCTTAAACAAAACTCTAAAAGCACAAATTATAAGTAAAAAAAAAGATGGATTCAACTGCATTAAATTAAGGATTTTGTTCAACAGAGGATATCAATGAACAGATGGTCACAGAAAAGAATGCTTGCAATGTTTGAATATCTATAATAAACGAGGGACTCCTGTGGCTCAACATGGAAAAAAACAGGAAACAATAATAAAATTATAAATGATTTGAATATGCATAATTACTAATTGGGAAGGCTGAAAGACTAGTAAGCTTATGATGAGATGGTCAATCTCTCTAATGATCAGAGAAGTGAAAATTAAAACATCAGATACTTCTAGACTCCAATAAGATTAGCAAAATTTGTTGAATGAAACCGAGTGTTAGTAAAAAGTGGAAAACAGGAAATCCTTGTGTGCTGCTATGATGAGTTTGAAGTGGACTAGCCACCTGAGTGAGCAATCTGTTAGTGAAGTGGTGCGTGTGCACACCTAGAACCTAGCAATCCCACTCTTGGGTGTATCTGCAGAGAAACTGCTGTACAGGTTTATGGAGGGGCATGTTCATGACAACACTGCTTGTGGGAGGAACTTGCTGGAGGCACCCTAGGAGTCCATCATTAGAGCAATGGAGAAGTAAAAAGTGCTTGACAGAATACAGAATTCAGGAGCTCAGACCCAGATGTACCTGTATGACATGGACAGATCTTTCTACAGCTTCATAAGAACAGAAAGTAGATCAGTAGTTTCCAGGGGCTGGGGAAAGGGAAAGTGGGGAGTAATTACTAATGGGTTTGAGGTTTCCTTTTGGGATAATGAAAATACTCTGGAATCAAATAGTGGTGATTGCTGTGCAATGTTGTGACCATACAAAAAAAATGCTAAATTGCACACTTAAAAAATAAGCTAAAAAAAATCAGTAAACAAATCCACTGCAGAAAATACAGATAACCACAAAGAAATTTTAAAAATTATGCTAAATGAAAAAAAAGAAACAAATTGGGTCTGTATCTAAGATGATATGTGTAAACTAAAAAATAAATACATGTGGGACACCTGGGTGGCTCAGTTGGTTGAGTGTCCGACTCTTGCTTCCAGACCAACCAAGATCATGATCTTAGATCTGGATCTCAAGATCATGGGATCCAGCCTCCCGATGGGCAGAGTCTGCTTGTCCCTCCCTCTCTGCTCCTTCCCTGGCCTGCATTTTCTCTCTCTCTCTCTCTCTCTCTCTCAGATAAGTAAACAAACACATAAATAAACAAACAAATATCTTTACAAAAAACAAAACACATGTATTCACCAAACACTGTATATATCACTCAATGATACTTATATAACCAAAGACACACAAAATACATTAAAGTGGGTGCTTGGGAATGGGGGTGAGGGAAAGCAGAATTGGAATAGGAACAGAAAAATGATGAATAAAGAAGTGTCATAAAATAATAAAATAAAACAGGAATAGGGACTGCAGTAGACAGAATAATGCCCCTCCAAAGATATCTATGTACTAATCCTAGCAACATGTGAATATGTTACCTTATATGGCAAAAGGGACTTTGTGGGTATGATTAAGTTAAAGATTTAAAAATGCAGATATTATTGTAGATTATCTGAGTGAGCCCAATGCAATCATAAGGATTAAAAGATGGAAAAGGAGATAAATGAGCTAGAAAAGATGATGTAACGATGGGAAGAGGGGGGCCTAGAAGGTCAGAGTGATGCATTTGTTGGCTTGAAGATGGAAGAGGTCCATGAGCCAAGAAATGTGGGCACCCTCTCAACAGTGGGAAAATCAAGAAACAGATTCTTCCCTAAAGCCTCCAGAAGGAAAGAAGCTTTACTGACATCTAGTTTTAGTTCCATGTGACCTATTTCAGACTTCTGACTTCCAGAATTATAAGGTAATAAATTTGTGTTGTATTGTCATTAAATTTATGGCTATAGCAGCAATAAAAATTTATATAGGGACTGGCCCAGAGCAAAGCTAATATTCTGCTGGAACAGTAGAGAATAGTGAACTCAATTATCTGTACTGAAAGTCCAAAAAGAAAAAAAAAAATGTGCATCTTCCCCCAGAAACAATTAGTACTTGGTTCATTCTGTGTTTGTTCGAAGAATTAGTATGTGGTGGCAATTATACCTAAACTTTCTAAAATGTAAGTTTAATCAAATCCATTTCACAATTTTATAAGGATAAAAAGTACCCCTTTCTCACCAACTACCATAGATATTTGGTTCTTGTTTGTATCAACTGCTTGGGCTGCTATAACAAAATACCACAGGCGGGGTGGCTTAAAAACACGTTTATTTTTCTTATAGTTCTGGATGCTAGAAGTCCTGGATCAAGATCTGACAGCATTCATTCTTGATAAGAGCTCCCTTCCTGGCTTATAGATGACTACCTTCTTGCTCTGTCCTCATATGGCCTTTCCTAGCTGTGTTCTCAAAGAGGGTGGGGAAGAGGTGAGAGCTCTTTGGTGTCTCTTTTCATAAAGACACTAATTCTATGGGATCAAGGCCCCTCACTTATGGCCCCATTTAAGTTTATTTACTTCTGTAGAGTCCCTATCTCCAAATACAGTTATACTGGGAGTTAGGGCTTCAGTATATGAATTTGGCGGCAGGGGTCACAAACATACAGTCTATAATACTACTTTAGTGGATTCATTTTAAGTAACCTTCTTAAGGGACACTTTTATGACCTTAGACAGTTTTTTTTATTAATTTAAAATTTCTGTTAAAAAGGTATGCTGTATAAGGGAAGAGAAATTGTTTGTTTTATCCCATGTTATTTTCCTAGTACCTAGCACAGAGCTTAACACATTTTAGGGGGTTCGTTAAATATTTGCTGAATGAATAATTAATCAGTGAATGGAAACTCTGCTCTAGGCTTTCAGTCAACGAGTGGTAGCAGTCACAGAAAATAACCAATCCCAGAATTCTCTGTTGCACATCCTCTATTAAGAAAAGAGAGAGAAGAAAAAGGAATATATTAGTTTTCAAGGCTGCTATAACGAAGTACCACAAACTGGGTGGCTTAAAATAAAGAAATTTGTTCTCTCATGGTTCTGGAAACTAGCACTTTGAAATCAAAATGGAGGCAGATTGATTCCTTCTGGAGGCTCTGAGGAAAAATCAGTTCAATTACTCTTCCTAGCTTCTGGTGACTCTTAGGAATCCTTGGCATCCCTTGGCTTACAAGAGGCATCCATCAATCTCTGCCTCCAACTTTATATAATCTCCATCTGCCTCTGTGTCCTCTCCCCTTCTTATAAGGACATCAATCATTGGATTTAAGGTTCACTCAAATCCAGAATGATTTAATCTCAATCCTTAAGAAATTACATCTTCAAAGAACTTATTTCCAAACAAGGTCACATTCTGAAGTTCTGGACATGAATTTTTGGATATACTACTTAACCCACAACAAGGATCTGATAGAAACAGTCACTGCAGATAGATTTCTATCTATTATTAAGTAAATAAATAATACCTCATATTATGCCTTATATAAATTGCCAAAAAAACAACTATGTAAGTCCCTATATTATTTGACAATTACTGATATCCTTTCATGAAAGATGAGAGATGAGAGCAAAAACATATCAGACCCATTAGCAAAGCAAAAGATAGCTTTCTGTGAATAGAAAATTATTGTGAGGGGGGTCCAGATGTTGGATTTCACAGACAAAAACTTCAAAGAAAGTATTATAAATATGTTCAAAGAATTGAAAATATGATAATAACAAACAAATTGGAAATCTTAATAAATAAAAGTTACTAAAAACTGAAATTTGAGAGTTGAAAAGTACAATTGAAATGAAAGTTTCACTAGATAAGGTCAACATTAGAATTGAGATGGTAGAAGAATCAGTAAGCTTGAAGACACATCAACAGAAATGATTCAATTCAAAGACTAGATAGATGTAAAAAGGATGGAGGAAAATGAACAGAGCATCAGAGACTTGCAGGATAATAGTAAGGATTCCAACATGTGTTAATGGGAGTCCCTGAAGGAAAAGAGGAAGAAAATGAGTAGGAAAAGTATTTGAAGAAATAATGGCTGAAACCTTCCCAAATTTGATTTAAGAGAAACAAAGCAAAACTTACAGGTAGAGAATCTCAACAAACCCCAAAAAAGATAAACATAAAGAGAACCACACCTAAACTCATGGTAGCCAAACTGAAAGCCAAAAACAAGGAAAAAATTACAAAAGCTTCAAAAGAAAAATGACTCATTATATGTAGGGGAAATAAAAATAGAACTACTGTCTGACTTCTCAGAAACAAATGAGGATAGTGGAATGACAGATTCAAAGTGCTGAAAGAAAAAACAAAAGAGATCAACTATGAATTCTATATCCAATGAAACTAGTCTTCAAAGATGAAGGTAAAGAAAGATATTTACAGAGAAATAAAAACAGAGAAGTTGTTGCTAGCAGACCTGTCTTCTAAGAAATACTAAAGAAAATGATGCTTGACAATAACTTGATCTTCAGGAAGGAAAGAAGGGCATGGAAAATAGTAAATATGTGGGTAAGTATAAAAGAGCATGTAATTTTTCTCTCTTTTCATAATTTCTTTGAAAAACATGTTTGTTCAATGCAATAAATATATTATTGTATTATTCAGTTTATAACATATATAGGTATAATATATATAATAATACTAGCATAAAGCAAAAAGGAAGAAATGGAGTTCTCCTGGTGAAATATATTTTATCAGAATTAAGGCAGTATTAATCTATCTTTGGGAAACCTATTAACCATGTTACACCTAAAAGAACTAGAACAAGAACAACAAACAAAATCTAAAACCAGAAGAAGGAAGGAAACAATAAAGATTAGAGCAGAAATAAATGACACAGAAACTAAGCAAACAGAACAGATCAATGAATCCAGGAGCTGGTTCTTTGACAAGATCAACAAAATGATAAACTTCTAGCCAGACTCAAAGAGAGAGAGAGAAGCAAAATCACAAATGAAAGAGGACAAAAAACAACCAACACCACAGAAATGCAAACAGTTGTAAGAGAATATTAAAAACTATATGCCAACAAATTGGACAACCAAGAAAAAAATGGATAAATTCATAGAAACATATAATTTATCAAAACTGAAGCAGGAAGAAATAGAAAATTTGAACAGACCAATTACCAACAAGGAGATTGAATCAGTAATCAAAAAACTCCCAACAAACAAGAGTCCAGGACTAGATGGCTTCACAGGTGAATTCTATCAAACACTTAAAGAATTAACACCTATTCTTCTCAAACTTTCAAAAAATAAAAGTGGAGGGAAAACTTCTAGATTCATTCTATGAGGCCAGCATTACCCTGATACCAAAGCCAGATAAAGACACCATAAAAAAAAGAGAATAAAAGGCCAATATTTGTGATAAACATAGATGCAAAAATCTTCAATAAAATAATAGCAAACCAAATTCAATAATACATTAAAAAGGGGCGCCTGGGTGGCTCAGTCATTAAACGTCTGCCTTCGGCCCAGGGCATGATCCCAGGGTCCTGGGATCGAGCCCTGCATCAGGTTCTCTGCTCCGCTGGGATCCTGCTTCTTCCTCTCCCACTCTCCCTACTTGTGTTCCCCCTCTCACTGGCTGTGTCTCTCTCTGTCAAATAAATAAATAAAATCTTAAAAAAAATAATACATTAAAAAAATCATTCACCACAATCAAGTGGGATTTATTCCCAGGATGCAAGGGTGGTTTACAAATCAATCAACATGATACATCATATCAATAAAAGGAAAAAATCGTATGATCATTTCAATAGATGCAGAAAAAGCATCTGACAAAGTACAACATCTATTCATGATAAAAGTCCTCCACAAAGTAGGTTTAGAGGTAACATACCTCGACATAATAAAGGCCATATATGAAAAACCCACAGTGAACATCATACTCAATGGGGAAAAACTGAGAACTTTTCCCCTAAGGACAGGAACAAGACAAGGATATCCACTCTCACTACTTTTACTCATCATAGTACTGGAAGTCCTAGCCACAGCAATCAGACAACAAAAAGAAATGCTTTTTATTTCAGGGAGGAAGAAGTAAAACTTTCACTATTTGCAGATGACATGATAGTATATACAGAAAACACAAAGGACTCCACCAAAAAACTACTAGAACTGATAAATGAATTCAACAAAGTTGGAAAAAAATCAATGTGCAGAAATCTGTTGGATTTGTATACACTATGAAGTAGCAGAAAGAGAAATTCAGAAAACAATCCCATTTACAACTGCACCAAAAATAATACTAAGATACCTAAACCTAACCAAAGAGGTGAAAGTCCTGTATTCTGAAAACTATAAAACATTGATGAAAGAAATTGAAGAGGACACCAAGAAATGTAAAGACATGCCATGCTCATGGATTGGAAGACAAATATTGTTAAAACTTCTATACTACCCATAGTAATCTACACATTCAGTGCACTCTCTACCACAATACCAAGAGCATTTTTCACAGAACTAGAGCAAAGAATCCTAAAAGTTGTATGGAAACACAAAAGACTCTGAATAGCCAGAGCAATCTTGAAAAAGAAAAGCAAAACTGGAGGTATCACAATTCTGGACTTCAAGTTATATTACAAAGCTACAGTAATCAAAACAGTTATGGTAATGGCACAAAAATAGACACATAGATCAATAGAACAGAATAGAAAACCCAGAAATAAACCCACAACTACATGATCAATTAATCTTTGACAAAGCAGGAAAGACTATCCAATGGGAAAAGACAATCTCTTCAACAAACGGTCTTGGGAAAACAGTTCAGCTACATGCAAAAGAATGAAATTTGACTACTTTCTTATACTATATACAAAAATAAACTCAAAATGGATTAAAAATCTAGATGTGATATCTGAAACCATAAAAATCTTAGAAGAGAGCAGAGGCAATAATGTCTCTGACATCAGCTGTAGCAACATTTTTCGAGATATGTCTCCTGAGGCAAGAGAAATAAAAGCAAAAATAAACTACTGAGAGTACATCAAAATAAAAATTTCCTGCACAATGAAGGAAACAGTCAACAAAACAAAAAGGCAACCTATTGAGTGGGAGAAGATATTTACAAATGACATATCCAATAAAGGGTTAGTACCCAAAGTATATGAAGGACTTATATAACTCAACACCTCAAAAAATTTCAAATAATTCAATTAAAAAGGGGGCAGAAGACATGAATAGCCATGAATAGATATAGAGATGGCCAACAGACACATGAAAAGATGCTCAACATCACTGATCATCAAGGAAATGAGAATCAAAACTACAATGAAATATTACCTCACACCTGTCAGAATGGCTAAAATTAAAAACACAAGAAACAACAAGTGTTGGCAAGGATATGGACAAAAAGGAACCCTCTTGCACTATTGGTTGGGAATGCAAACTGGTGCAGCCACTGTGGAAACAGTGTGGAGTTTCCTCAAAAAGTTAAAAATAGAACTACCATACTATCCAGTAATTGCACTACTGGGTATTTACCTAAAAAATACAAAAACACCAATTCAAAGGGATACAGGTACCCCTATGTTTATTGCAGCATTATTTATAATAGCCACACTATGGAAGCAGCTGTGTTCATCAATAGATGAATGGATAAAGAAGATGTGGTATATATACACAAGGGAATATTATTCAGCCATAGAAAAGAATGAAATCTTGCCATTTGTAACAAGGATGGGGCTAGAGAGTATAATGCTAAGAGAAATAAGTCAGAGAAGGATAAATACCACGTGATTTCACTCATATGTGTCATTTAAGAAACAAAACAAATGAGCAAAGAAGAGAGAGAGAAACAGAAACTAAGAAACAGACTCTTAGCTATAGAGAACAAACTGATGGTTACCAGAGTGGAGGTGGGAGGGGAATGGGTGAAATAGGTCACGGGGGTTAAGGTGATGTACTTGTCGTGATGAGCACTGGGTGATGTATGGAATTGTTGAGTCACTATATTATACACCTGGAACTAATGTAACACTGTGTGTTAACTACATTGGAATTAAAACAATAATAATTAAAAAATAATAAATTAAAAATTTTAGAAATTGACTATCTCTATATTAAGTATGCACAATTTCAAAAAATCTGTAAGTGTATAAGTGTGCAGATAGATACATGTTCAAAGGAGCTGAGATGACATTTTATAAAAATGTAATAAAATGCATTAAATGCAAGTTCACTGAAACTATAAGGAGGACAAACTGAAGCAACTGCTGAATTTCAAATACATATTTCCTTTGTCCCAAGATGTACCATTCCATAATACATTCCTTTAAGGTTAAGAAAAAGTTATTAAACGATAGGATGGAACCATTAAAAAAAATACAATAGATTGAAAGTCATAGGATGGGAAAACATATACCAAGAAAACACTATCCACAAGAAAGCTAGAGAGGCTATATTAAAATAGACTTTAAGAAAATCACTAGAGACAGAGAGGAACATTTCATAATGACAACAGGGCCAATTCATCCAAAAGATAAAGCAATTCCAAATATACTTGCATGTAACAAAAGAACCCCAAAATATGTGAAGCAAAAATTGATAACTTTGAAAGGAAAAACAGACTATTCAGCTATTACAGTTGGATATTTCAATATTTCTCTCTCACTAATGATAATACTAATTGATAATTAACTAGAAAGCAAATCAGAAAGGATATAGAATACCTGAGCAATATTATTAAACAACTAGAACATTCCACCCAACAACAGTAGAATATACATTCTTTCTAGTACACATGAAAGATTCTCTAGAATATACCGTATACTAGATGATAGAACAAGTCACCATACATTTATATGGATTGAAATCATACAAAGTATGTTCTCTGACCATACTGGAATTAAATTCGAAACCAATAATAGAAGGAAATCTGGAAAATCTCTATATAGTTGGAAATTAAACAATATGCTTCTAAGTAATTCACAGATCAAAGAAGAAATCACAAGGGAAATTTAAAAATATCTCTACTGCAATTTTGGGGTGGAGTGTTTTGGGTTTTCCACATGGAGTATCATGTCATCTGTGAAGAGTGAGAGTTTGACTTCTCCTTTGCCAATTTGGATGCCT
This sequence comes from Ursus maritimus, assembly GCF_017311325.1. NCBI lineage: Eukaryota > Metazoa > Chordata > Mammalia > Carnivora > Ursidae > Ursus > Ursus maritimus. The sequence goes on from NW_024423897.1 coordinate 16,551,530, forward strand.
TTTATTTCTTTTGTTGTCTGACTGCTGAGGCTAGGACTTCTAGTGCTATGTTGAAAAACAGTGGTGATAGTGGATATCCCTGTTGTGTTCCTGACCTTAGGGGAAAACTCTCAGTTTTTCCCCATTGAGAATGACATTTGCTGTGGGTTTTTCATACATGGCGTTTATGATATTGAGGCATGCTCTCTCTATCCCTACACTGTGAAGAGTTTTAATCAAGAAAGATGCTGTACTTTGTCAAATGCTTTTTCTGCATCTATTGAGAGGATCGTATGGTTCTTGACCTTCCATTTATGCAGCATATCACATTAATTAATTTGTGGATTTGAACCACCCTTGAAGCCCAGGAATAAATCCTGCTTGGTCCCTGTTTTAATGTACTGCTGGATCTTATTGGCTAGTATCTTGGTGAGAATTTTTGCATCCATGTTCATCAGCGATATTGGTCTGTAGTTCTCCTTTTTGGTGGTGTCTTTATCTGTCTTTGGGATCAAGGCAATGCTGGCTTCATAGAAAGAGTTTGGAAGTTTTACTTCCATTTCTATTTTTGGAAACTGCTTCAGAAGAATAAGTATTAATTCTTCTTTAAATGTTTGGTAGAATTCCCCTAGGAAGCCATCTGACACTGGACTCTTGTTTGTTGGCAGATTTTTGATTACTGCATCAATTTCCTTGCCGGTTATGGGTCTGTTCAGGTTTTCTATTTCTTCCAGTTTCAATTTTGGTAGTTTATTTGTTTCTAGGAATGCATCCATTTCTTCCAGATTGCCTAATTTGTTGGCATATAGTTGTTTATGACATGTTCTCATAATTGTATTTCACCAGTGTTGTTTGTGATCTCTCTTCTTTCATTCATGATAAAACACATCTTCTTTATCCATTCACCTATTGATGGACACTTAGGTTGTTTTCATTTCCTGGCTATTATAAATAATACTGCAATAAACATAGGGGTGCGTATATCTTTTTGAATTGGTGTCTTCATTTTCTTTGGGTAAATACCACATAGAGGAATTATTGGAGCGTATGGTATTCCTATTTTTAATTTTTTGAGGAACCTCCATGCTGTTTTCCATGGTGGCTGTACCAATTTACATTCCCACCAACAGTACATGAGGTTCGTTTTTCTCCACATCCTTGCCAACACTTGTTATTTTTTTGTCTTTTTGACTTTAGCCATTCTCACAGGTGTAAGATGATATCTCATTGTGGTTTTGATTTGCATTTCCCTGATGATGAGTCATATAAAATCAATGCACAGAAATGAGTGGCATTTCTATACACGAACAATGAGACAGAAGAAAGAGAAATTAAGGAGTCAATCCCATCTATAATTGCACCCAAAACCATAAGATTCCTAGGAATAAACCTAACCAAAGACGCAAGGGATCTGTACTCACAAAATTATAGAACACTCATGAAAGAAATTAAGGAAGACACAAAAAATGGAAAAATATTCCATGCTCATGGATTGGAAGAACAAATATTGTTAAAATGTCTATGCTACCTAGAGCAATCTACACATTTAGTGCAATCCCTATCAAAATACCATCAACTTTTTTCACAGAGCTGGAACAAATAGTCTTAAAATTTGTATGGAACAAGAAAAGCCCGAATAGCCAAAGGAATGTCGAAAAAGAAAACCAAAGCTGGTGGCATCACAATTCTGGACTTCAAGCTATATTACAAAAGCTATAATCATCAAGACAGTATGGTACCAGCACAAAAACAGACATATTGATCAATGGAATAGAATAGAGAACCCAGAAATGGACCTTCAACTCTATGGTCAACTAATCGTTGACAAAGCAGGAAAGAACATCCAATGGAAAAAGGACAGTCTCTTCAACAAGTGGTGTTGGGATAATTGGACAGCCACATGCAGAAGAATGAAGCTGGACCATTTCCTTACACCATACACAAAAATGGACTCAAAATGGATGAAAGACCTAAATGTCAGACAGGAATCCATCAAAACCCTATAGGAGAACACAGGCAACAACCTCTGTGACCTCGGCCACAGCAGGTTCTTGCTAGACATGTCTCCAAAGGCAAGGGGAACAAAAGCGAAAATGAACGACTGGGACTTCATCAAGGGAAAAAGCTTTTCCACAGCAAAGGAAACAGTCAACAAAACCAAAAGACAACTGACAGATTGGGAAAAGATATTTGCAAATGACATATCAAGTAAAGGGCTGGTATCCAAAATCTATAAAGAACTTATCAAACTCAACACCCAAAGACCAAATAATCCAATCAAGAAATGGGCAGAAGACATGAACAGACATTTCTCCAAAGAAGACATCCAAATGGACAACAGGCACATGAAAAAGTGCTCCACATTACTTGGCGTCAGGGAAACACAATCAAAACCACAGTGAGATACCACCTCACACCAGTTGGAATGGCTAAAATTAACAAGTCAGGAAATGACAGATGTTGGCGAGGATGTGGAGAAAGGCGAACCCTCATACACTGTTGGTAGGAATGCAAGCTGGTGCAGCCACTCTGGAAAACAGTATGGAGGTTCCTCAAAAAGTTGAAAATAGATCTACCCTACGACTCAGCAATTGCACTACTGGTTCTTTACCCCAAAGATACAAATGTGGTAATCTGACGGGGCACCTGCACCCCAATGTTTATAGCAGCAATGACCACAATAGCTAAACTATGGAAAGAACCCAGATGTCCATGGACAGATGAATGGATAAAGAAGATGTGGTAATATATATACAATGGAATATTACTCACCCAACAAAAAATGAAATCTTGCTATTTTCAATGATGTGGATGGAACTAGAGGGTATTATGCTAAGAGACATAACTCAATCAGAGAAAAGCAATTATATGTTCTTACTGATATGTGGAATTTAAGAAACAGAACAGAGGATCATAGGGGAAGGGGGGGAATAAAACAAGATGAAACCAGAAAAGGAGAGAAACCATAAGAGACTCTTAATCATAGGAAACAAACTAAGGGTTGCTGGGGGGGGGGGATGGGGCAACTAGGTGATGGGCATTAAGGAGGGTATGTGATGTAATGAGCACTGGTTATTATTTAAGACTGATGAATCACTGACCTCTAACTGTGAAACCAATAATATATTATATGTTAATTAATTGGATTTAAATTAAAAGAAACAAACAAAAGAATCACTGAATTCTACCTCGGAAACTAATAATACACTACACATTAATTCAATTTTTAAAAAATATACATAAACAAGAAAAAATAACTAGTGCATGAACATTAAATCATGACATATCAAAACTAATGGTATACAGGTAAAGCAGTACACAGAGGGAAATGTATAGCCTTAAATGCTTGTTTTAGGAAGGAAACAAGATTTAAAATCAATAACCTAAAAATAATCCAATTAACTAAGCTCTCAACTTAAGAAATTAGAAAAGAAGAGCAAATCAAACCCAAAGTAACTAAAATGAAGGAAATAATAAAGATCATGGCAGAAATCAATTTTTTAAAAAACAACAGAACAATAGACAAAATCAATGAAAGTGAGGCATTTGATAAAATCCAACAAACACAATAAAGCTCTCGACAAACTAGGAATAGAATAAACCTTCTTTAATTTGATAAAAGGCAGCTATATAAAACCTACAACTAACATCATGCTTAAAGATGAAAGACAATGCTTTCCCTCAATATTAGGTATAAAACACAGCTAACCACTCTTGCCACTGCTATTGAACATTGGACTGCAGCTTCTAGCCAGTGCAACAGGCAAGAAAATATGAATATAATACCAGTATACACCAATTAGAAACGAAATTAAGAAAAATTACATTCACAACAGTATAAAAATATTCAGGAATAAATTTAACAAAAGAAGTGCAGAGTGTACATATAAAATTATAGGATATTATCAAGAAAAATTAAAGACCAAAATAAATGTAGATATGCCCCAAGTCTGCAAATCGGAAGACTCAATATTGTTAAGATAATCTCTTTTCTCAAAATTGATTCACAGATTCAATTCAATTCTTATGTAAATACCAATAGACTTTTTTTGGTGAAAATTGATAAGCTAATGCTAAAATTTGTATGGAAATCCAAAAGACCAAAAATAGCTAATATGGGTTTAAAAAAGAACTAAGTTTGAGGACTTATTTGACCTCATTTCAAAATTTACTATAAAGCTGTAGTAATCAAGACAGTAAGTAGAACATAACACTTACAGAGAAAAACCTGAGAGAAAAACCTTTTTAACCTTAGGTTAGGCAAAGATTTCTTAGATATGATGACAGTCATATTGATAAATCAGACTCCATTAAAGTTAAAAACTTTTGCTCTGCACGACACCCTTAAGAATGAAAAATAATGATAAGAAGCCATAGACTGGAAGAAAATATTTGCAAACATATATCTAATAAAGAATCTGTATCCAGAAAATATTAAGAACCCCTTAAAAAAATAATCCCTAAAAACCAAAATTAAGGAAACCAACAACCCAATCTAAAAAAATGGGCAAAAAGACTTTAATAGACACGAGGCAATGAAAATATATGAATAGCAACTAAGCATATGAAAAGACACTCAGTGTCATTATTCATTGTGAAAAGGTAATTTTATCTATTTTTTAAATTATTTATTTATTTGGGAGAGAGAGCAGAGAGCAAGAACGAGCTGGGGAAGGGGCAAAAGAAGAAGCAGAAAGGGAAGCAAACTCCCCACTGATCAGGGAGCCCGACATGGGGCTCAATCCCAGGACCCAGGGATTAGGACCTGGGCCAAAGACAGATGCTTAAGCAACTGAAGCCACTGAGGCACCCTGTGAAAATGTAATTTTAAATCACAGTTATTTACTATTACATATACCACATACCCTACTAGAATGGCTAAAATTTAAATGACTTAAGATACTAAATGTTGGAGAAGAAGCAGAGAATCTGGGACCCTCATATATTGTGAGTGGAAATGTAAAATGGTACATACATTTTGCAAAGCAGTTTGACAGTTTTGTAAAATGTTATATATATATATATATTTACCATGTAACCTAGCAATTCTCTTCCTAGGTACCACAAATATTTGTATATGAATGGACATTATGTTCACAGCAGCCGAAACCTAGAAATAATCCAAATACCCATCAGCTAGTGAGTGGATAAACAAGATGAGTGAGAGACATCTTACCTCACAATATCTATGTACAATTTGGTATTTCCATACAATGGAATACTACTCTGTAACACACACACAAAAAAGAAGGAATTATTAATACATTCAACTTGGATGAACTTCAAAAACATTATGCTAAGTTAGAGAAGCCAACAGTTAAGCTTACATGATTCTGTTTAAACGAAATTTCTAGAAAAGAGAAAATTACAGAGACAGAATGCACCTGGGGTTGGAGGTGGAAGCAGAGTTTTACAGCAAATGGAAACAAAACAGTGTTTTGGGTTTCATTTTTGGCCTTTTTTGAGTTGATGGAAGTATTCTTAAATGAGATTATAGTGATGGTTACACAACTTTATAAATTCATTAAAACTCATCAAATTGTACATTGAATTGTAAACTTATAGAATCAAACCTCAAAGAAGCTATTTTTTGTTAAAGAAAAGATTGCATTCTGCTTAAAATATACTCCTTGTATACTATTTGCATTGCTGTTACACAGGGCTGTCATACCACCTTTTTTTTTTTTTAAAGATTTTATTTATTCATTCAACAGAGAGAGAGACATCCAGCGAGAGAGGGAACACAAGCAGGGGGAATGGGAGAGGAAGAAGCAGGCTCCCAGCGGAGGAGCCTGAAGTAGGGCTCGATCCCAGAACGCCAGGATCACGCCCTGAGCCGAAGGCAGACGCTTTAATGACTGAGCCACCCAGGAGACCCTGTCACATCACCTTTTAAAATTACTAATTCAGATTGGAATATGAACAATTCCTGCACAAAATCAACACTAACTTGATTTATTTCTCTGCCTCTTTTATCATTCTTTGTGCACATACTTGGCTCTTCTATTTAAACCTTAGCTCAGCAGTTCTCAAAGGGTGGTTCAGGGACTAATTCTTTCTGAAATTCTGCTAGGTTAAAAATATTTTCATAATAATTCTAAGAATATTTACCTTTTTCACTTCATTCTCCCATGAATGCATACTGAAGCTTTCCATATGACATGTGAATCACAACAAACTGCATGAAGCAGACTTGAGAATCCAACTGCTTTCTTTTTCTTTTTTTTTTTAAATTAAGCCAGACATTAAATTTACAAAAGCACTCTTCTAATTTTGGGGAAAAACACAGTTTCAGCATAAAAATGCATTATGTTAAAATGTAATGGGTTTCTTATTGATATTTTAAATGAATTGATAACTATTTTTTAAAGTCCTTAGTTTTTATTTCTAATATGGCAAATATTTATAGATAAAACCATATTGATAGGTAAAACCACAAATATTGATAAATAAAAGCTCTTTGGACTCTTCAATCATTTTGGTGGGTGTGAAGTGTTCCAAGATAATAAAGTTTGAGAACCAGTGCCCTTGTCTACTCCTGTTTGCCACATTTGACAACAGGTGATTAGAGAATTGGGCACATCTTCTTTGAAAGATAACTTGTCTTGGTTACAAAAATCATCTGCTTCAAGAGAAATCTATAGCTTTTAGTCAGGACATCATTTAGAAATGTAGCAAATGTTAATCCAATATTTCTTTTTCTTTTTCTTGATGAAAATAAGCACAGTCCTAGAAAAGGAGAAGCATAGTCATGGAAAGGACTTGAAGCAGCACCTAACAGGTCTTACTCTTAAGGGCTTACTCTTAAAATAGGTAGTAATTACTATGTAATTATTAGACTATGGCAGTCTTTATTTATCTAACAAGTATTTATTGAATGCCTACGAAAGCCAGGCTCTATGGGTCAGCATTGAGTATTCGATAATGAGCAAAACACTACCTGTCCTCAAGGAGTTAATAGTCAAATAGTGGAGTCACTAGAATAATGACATAAAGAAATACATAATTACGAATTGTGGTAAGAGTTTTAAAAGAAGTGATGGACATATGAGTTCATAAAGATTTGACCTGATTTTCAGAATCAGATAATAAGACTTCTCTGAGAAAGTGACAGTTGAACTGCAATTTAAAAAATGAGCAGGAGGAGGTAAGGAGACACAAGAGAGAAACAGCATTCAAAGCCCCTTTAGGTAGATTGCTGAGAGGCCAGTGTGGCTGGAGTCCATACAGCCCAAGCCATTTGGGGCTTTATATGCTTTGCAAGTATATAGAGCTTTATCACGTGGTCAGTGGGGAATATTTAGGAGAGTGGGGTGTAACAGAACTAGATTTGCACTTTTAAAAAGATCTCTGGCAGCTGGAACACAGTGGAACAAGGAAGAAAAATGGAGACTATTCACACAGCGATGGCAGTATCCAGGTGAAAGATGATGGAAGTTTGGAACTGAGTAATGGCGGTGGAAGCCCAAGTATGTGGACGAATTTGGGATGTATTTTTGCAAGTAGGGCCCAAAGAACCTGGTGATTAATTGAAAGTTTAACTAGTACAGTTATTGTATAAAAGGCGTAGGTGCAAAGTCTCCCCCTTTCCCTCCTGGTACAGATCCAAAGGCTCAAAGTGATGCCCGGGGCCTTTCGTCTATGCCACAGGGCAAATCGCACATACAAGGCCTGGTTCCCCATCTCGCGTAAAGGACTCACTCGACTTTATCCTCCGGAGGTCAGTAGCGTGGAACCGCACCGTTTCCTGGGCAACACCATTGTCGGGCTCTCCCGGCGGGGGAGGGGTAACTAAGGACAACGGCCGGATGAGAACTCCGGAAGAGAGGCAAAGTCAGAGGGGAAAAATGGGCAGCACGTGCCACAGCCTAGGCCATCGCGGGTGATTCGAGGGCTCAGCACGAGGAGAGAGCGGAGGGCGGGAAGGGCCGGAGAATGCGCCTGTGATTGGAGGGCCCGGGGTATTGGGACGTTTGTGATTGGGCGAGGCCGAGACGGAGGGCCGCTTTTGAACCGCGTAGGGTTCTGGGTAGCAAGGACCTTGGAAGGGTCTTAACCGAAAGGGGGAGGGGGAAGGTCGCCAACAAACGGCTGAGCTCACAATCCGGGCCGGGACTAGGCCGGGGCGTCCCCCTCCCCCCATGGAGAGAGCCAGGCCAGAGCCTCAGCCTCAGCCGCGCCAACTGCCGCGGGCGACCCCGCCGCGCCCGCTCCGCCCTGCTCCGCCCCAGCTGCCGGTCGAGGGCGCCTCCTTTAGGGCTGCGGCCGCGGAGCTCCCTCCGTCGCCGCCCACCTCGTGCGCGGCCGCCATTGCGACCGTGGCCTCGTCGTGCGGGGAGGCCCAGGCGTCGGGTGTACAGCCCGCCGCACGGCGGCTGCTGCAGGTGAAGCCGGAACAGGTGTTGCTGCTGCCGCCAGGGCCACCGCTGGCTCAGGCCCAGGACGAAGGCGTCGTCGCCTCGCCCGCACAGGCACGGCTGCTGCAGCTGAGGCCCGAGCTGCTGCTGCTGCCACCACAGCCGCCCGCGTCCGACGGCGCCCCCTGCAGACCCGAGTTGCACCCGGTGCAGCCCCGGGCACTGCACATCAAGGCCGAGAAGCAGGAGCAGGGGCCCGGCTTGGATTCGTCCGCGGGGACGCGAAGGCCTATGGAGGCGGGCTCTAGGGCCTCCAGGGCTGCCAAGGTGGAAGGCCCGGGGCCAGCTCTCGACTGCCGCCGAGGGGACGAGAAGAAGGGCAAGTTGGAGGCGGAGGAGGTCCTGAGGGACGTGGCAAAAGGCGGGGAAGGCAAAAACCTGGCTACCATCAGAGAAGGAGTCATCAAAACGGAGGAGCCCGAGAGACTCCGCGAGGACGGCAGGCTGGGCACGGAGCCCGCGTCCAATGGCCTGGTCCATGGCAGCAAAGAAGTCATCCTAGCTCAGCCATCCAGTGCCTTTGGGCCACACCAGCAAGACCTCAGGATCCCTTTGACTCTCCACACAGTCCCCCCTGGGGCCCGCATCCAATTTCAGGGACCTCCACCTTCAGAGCTGATACGGTTGACTAAGGTCCCCTTGACACCAGTGCCTATTAAAATGCAATCTTTACTGGAGCCTTCTGTAAAAATTGAAACCAAAGATGTCCCGCTCACCGTGCTTCCCTCAGATGCAGGTATTAGACGGCAGGGGAATCTGGTTTTCAAACTTCGTCTGTGTTGCCCCATAGCTGACATGTCAGCAGTTCAGAAGCCTAAACTAGAAAAATAAAATCATGGAACTGATTCATTACAGGGCAAAGGCTGCACAGGTATCACTTCCAATTGACTTGTACATATACCAGTAAAATACACTAACATGTTCCAAGATTCCCAAACATTTTTAAAAAATCTATTTTAAGGCCCAGTGAATGATGAGATTTAGAGGTGACTAATGTTTATATACAAATAGAAATATTCTCACTATAAACAGTTATTTCTGCCCTCAGTTTCTATACTACACTTTAAAATACTGTATTATAGTAGTTCGATATTTTTACATGTATCAAGAAGAAAATTTTATTTTTTTAAAAGATTTTATTTATTTGAGAGAGAGAGAGAGAAAGCACAACCGGGGGAGGAGCAGAGGGAGAGGGAGAAGCAGACTCCCCCCTGAGCAGGGAGGCGGATCTGAGGCTCCATTCCAGGACCCTGGGATCCTGACCCTAGTCAAAGGCAGATGCTTAACTGTCTGAGCCACCCATGCGCCCCAAAAAGAAAATTTTAAATGGTGTTTAATGAAAAAATGTTTATAATCAAACAGGAAAGTTTATACTGAATTTGGAGGTGATTTGTCTTCTTTAAAAATGAACAGTAAACATTTTTTTAAGAGAAAATAGTACATGATTAAATGTAACACTTCAGTATTCTAAAAGCTAAGGATTTATAGAAATATAGAAAATGAAAACTGTAGAATAAGCTAGAAATTGTTTTTAAAAAGTTGACTATAGTTGGCAGTATCAACTACAAATCGATATTTTATCGCTACCCATTATTTACGAATATATGGTTAGAAAATTCTTATTTTAAGATTTAATTCAGACAATTTTATGCCAATGAATGCCATGGAAAATCATATCAGTTCATATTTTCATTAACTTTTATATTTACTGTTTTCTTATTTTCCTTACTGATCCTTTCTCTCCATCTCACCCTCTTGCTTTTATAAACTTCATTTTCTTAAGGAGAGAAAGGGAAAACTTTCTTTATAATACTTATTTAATCCTTTGTGCGTTTTAGAAAAATTAATGTAATCAAGTAACTAAAATAAAGAGAAACAATAAAAGAAATTTATAGACAGTTTTTCTGATGAATTAGGGAAGAGATGTGAATTTAGCCACCTTTATTGTAATTTCAACTGGTTCTGTGACTTTCGAAAAGTCACTTTTATTATTTTTCTTTTATTTTTTCTCCCAGGACATAGAATTAGTGTCAGTGACCCACCTTGGCAAGAGCTTCACCTTCATAATAAAATAGAATATAGTATTATATTATAAATATTTTTACTTGAATGGACACTACAGGGGCATGTAAATGAGTTCCTTTAACCATTTAGGGAACACCTAGCTACTGCTAGGATTATAGTCATGGATAAGTCATAGTTCCTGTCCCCCAGTAGTAGAATTTTTTTAATGGGAAAGAAACTAAATGGTAATTATTGGTAGAGGTATTACCAAGGCCCAAAGAAGTAATAAGCCAACAGTTTACTGTGTCTTCAACACTACTACTCCTACAATATTTTCAACAATATTATTCTTTTGGGGGAAAAAAAGAGTCATTCTAAGCTATAGTTTAGAATGCTGAGTTCAGGGGTTATGAGGCAGTCTGGAATACTGGCAGTTCTTTGACTATAGTTTCTCCCGTTAAAAAATAAATATAGATGAAGGTGCACTTCACTTTAACATTGTGTGTGTGTGTGTGTGTGCGTGTGTGTGTGTGGCACATTAATTCAGTCTCTTAATTTTTGTCATGTAGGAATACCAGATACTCCCTTCAGTAAGGACAGAAATGGTCATGTGAAGCGACCCATGAATGCATTTATGGTTTGGGCAAGGATTCACCGGCCAGCACTAGCCAAAGCTAATCCAGCAGCCAACAATGCAGAAATCAGCGTCCAGCTCGGGTTAGAGTGGAACAAACTTAGTGAGGAACAAAAGAAACCCTATTATGATGAAGCACAAAAGATTAAAGAAAAGCACAGAGAGGAATTTCCTGGTAATCAAATGAAATAAACAAAACTTCTTCCTAATTTCTTTTACATTTATTTAGGTAAAGATTAGGTTAGGTTGAGATTGAAAGACAAAAATGGGTATTTTTTTCTAATTGGATATGTACAATAAAGAGAATAATGGCTAATATTATAGTAATGATTGAATTGATACTGGGCATAGGTCTATTCTTAAATAGAACCAAGTAGAGGATTATGTGGTCTCATATTTGCCAACTAATAACAAACCAGGGGACACAATTTTACTGTGGTTTTGATTAAATATACAGATATGAACTTAATGAAGGTAAAACTCCAGAATTTGAGGCTACAATTTTGCAAATATAATAGAAAATGAAGAGTTAAAATCATAACAACAGAAACAAATATGTATCATACCCTTAAAAGACAATGAAAATCCAGGGATTGACACCATGCTTCATTTTAATGTTATATGGTTATCAGAACATACTTATGTCTTCTTTTTTTTTTTTTTAAAGATTTATCTATTTATTTATTTGACAGAGATAGAGACAGCCAGCGAGAGAGGGAACACAAGCAGGGGGAGTGGGAGAGGAAGAAGCAGGCTCGTAGCGGAGGAACCTGATGTGGGGCTCAATCCCACAACGCTGGGATCACGCCCTGAGCCAAAGGCAGACGCTTAACCACTGTGCCACCCAGGCGCCCCCATACTTATGTCTTCTAACTGCCAAATTTATCCTCATCATGACGTAGTTTGAAACAATTTCTGATTTACTCCCCAGCCATGAGGACATTTAGATTAAGTTTGGGTAAAGGCAAAGTATATGGCCGACATGATCATGCATGATGGGAAAAGAATTATTTTTTTTCTAAAATGTGAGCAGAAAGGTTTTGGGTGTCAGAGGCAACAGTTACAGAGAACCAGTGATTCCCCTGGTTATACAGTCGCTGCATACTGTTAAACTCCAGTCTTCTGACTTTGGAAGGAAATTGGATTGCTTGTGGACTTGAGACTGCCAAGTTTAGGAGAGTGACTCTTTCTAAGCTAGGTATAAAAATAGTGACTGGTCATTAGTGACCATTCCATTGTAAGATATAGACAATTGTATCTCATAGAAAGGGAACAGCAGGAGATGAATAATATCTTACAGGGGCATTATTTTATAGGTAAAGGAAAAGCTTTGGGATTCGAGCTCAATGTCTTTAATGTTGATTTTACTATGGATTCATTATGTGTCTTTAGATACAAGATATTTGACCTCACTCTTCCTTTGAATTATGGATTACAATATTGACAACTAGTTAGGAGCTATATGGATATTAAAATGCACAAAAATCGTACAATAAACTTGGAACAGACACTATAGACAATAACTTATTTTTTTAAATTTAGAAGTATTTTGGATATTTTTATTGTGAAAATAACTATTTAAAGGCTAAATAGGGTCTTTATGTTCAAATTAAAAATCGCTTATCTTCTCCATAGGTTGGGTTTATCAACCTCGTCCAGGGAAGCGGAAACGCTTCCCTCTGAGTGTTTCCAATGTATTTTCTGGTACCACACAGAATATCATCTCTACAAATCCTACAACAATATATCCTTATCGCTCACCTACCTACTCTGTGGTAATTCCCAGCCTACAGAACACCATCACTCATCCAGTTGGTGAGTTTGTTTTATTGTGGATTATGAATTGTTTAATAGCTGTGTGAAAATTTTACCTTAAGTTGAAATTTTGTTTCTCTTAGCTTAAGAATTTTTAGAACAACAATATTCGGGGGGGGGGGAATCAAGAAGAAAGAAAAAACATGAAATTAGAGAAGGAAAAATTTCAGTAGATATGAAAATATTTGGTTTGCCAGTGTAGCAAATGTTCCGTGTATAAAACCTCAGACCTTTTAACCAAATCAGGAGGAGCCCATAGATTAGGCAGATAATGAAGGAAAGGACTGAGGTAATTCAATAGGAAATAGGAGTATCTTTTTACTACCATAATAAAAGAATGGCTTGCTAATGGTATATAGAACATCCTGTTCTGGAATTTAGCAATGATGACAGATCTGTTAAGACCATTCTCTTGCTGCTCTAGATAAGCAGTGGAAGTAATCTATTTTCTCCCAAGTATTTGGTTCTTTATATTGTCTTTACCTAAATTTCTCCTCCATTATCAGTTCTTTTTTTTTTTTTTAAGATTTTATTTATTTATTTGACAGAAAGAGACAGCCAGCGAGAGAGGGAACACAAGCAGGGGGAGTGGGAGAGGAAGAAGCAGGCTCCTAGCAGAAGAGCCTGAGGTGGGGCTCGATCCCAGAACACCGGGATCACGCCCTGAGCCGAGGGCAGACGCTTAACGACTGCGCCACCCAGGCGCCCCCATTATCAGTTCTTTATGACATTCTTGTCTGTTCCTTTTAAGAACCTAAAGCTGAGAAACTAGTGTCTTAGTAACTTGTTGTAGCGCTGTCCATCATGGGTTTGTTCTTCCAGAACCTATTTTAACCATTTCTTAGGCAGAACCTTATACATTCACTAGTTACTATTACTTGTCCTAAAACGACTACTCTTTCCAGTTTCCACCTGCTCAGATCCTTCTGGTAATAAAGCCACCCCTATGTGCTGAGAGGTTTAGATATCTTAAAAATTGACTTCTTAGAATATTACACATTTTTAGTGTTTTTTTCTATGTATCATTATAGCAATTGACAGCAACAAAGCCACAGTCAAGATGTCTATTCTCAAAAGAAAGATGCGGAAAGCTCATTCTATTGCCCTATTCTCTCCCAGCACAGTCAGGCACTTCCACACTTCATTGTTTGGTAGTATCTGCTTTAATCCTGTATTTCAACCTAGGCTTAATTATGCCTTTCTTAACTTACTTTGTTTTGTCTGCTATGTTATTTGTGATTTCTGCTTTCATAATTTTTTCTCTTTATTCCCTTTTCTAAGACCTCTCTTCCATCTGCTTCTATCCATAGTTAAATGCCATATGAGACCATTTGTATTTACTTCATCGAACATTTTCTCAGTTCTGACTTTGAGTTCCTCTACAAATCTTAGGTGTATGCCACCTAAGATCTAGTTATATTAATTTTGTCAATTTGGATTAGAACACTCTGTGAACTTGCTGTTATACCACAGTAATGTATAATTCTTAACGTATCTGCTATGAAAATGAATTGGGGTTCAGAAATCTTACAGTCTTTTTGAGTCAGAAGGAGTTTATTGAGTCTCTCTGTTCTTCTTTCAGTTGCCTTTTATACTGTAATGGCTATTCCACTGATTCTACTGGGTTTCTTCCTTCTGTAAAAGAGTCACTTAGCATTGAGTTTAAGGTTCCTCAAATGTGACTCCTTCAATTTTCCTTTGGACTGCCTAATTTTTATTTGCACTTATGCACTTGGGCTTCTTGTTTTACACATTTGGAAAAGATTTTCATCTTTAAAAGGTTAAACCTCGGCTCAGGGTGTGATCCCGGTATTCTGGGATCTGTCGTTCCTTTTTGATGGGTTCTCTCTGATTTGGTCAGTTAACCATTAACAACTTTCTGATTTTTGAGGCACAGTATTTCCTTCTGGGTTTTTAGCATTATCATATAAAATAACCTTCATTTTAAAATTAATTTTTAATTTTAGTTAGCCCTATTAGCTTTTTTTTTTTTTTTGCCCTAGCCAACATCTGTATTTCCAAAAATCTAATAACCCCAGGATGGACTTTTTTGTCTTTTCTTGTTGCTGTTAGGATCTTAAGTTTAAGTATGTTGTGATCACTACTGCCTAATATTTCATATACAGAATTCATGCACTTTCTAGTAGTCTTTATCCATTATTTGGTTCTCAATCAAGCTTATTGCATTTTACTGTGTATTCTACTAAACCTATTTGTTCTAATTAGTTATTTGTTATGTACTATATCATCCTAGCACATTTTTATCTTATTAAGTCAATCTATTTGAAGTCTAGCAATGTAATTTGGTATTCTCCCTTGTTTTGGTGAATATTTCCATCTCACATGTTTTCTCAGTCTATAGTATATTCCACTGCCATATTTGCATGCCTACCTACCTACCCCCCACCCATAACCTAATGTTTATAAAGTACCAAACATAGGTCAAACTCTGTGCTCGAGACAGAATACACAGGTTTCTTTACAGTCTCCTATCAAAGAGCTTATATGGTAGTTGTAGAAAGGATAGATACCAATACAACTAATTTTACTGTTTCTTTGATAGAATCTATAGTACCTTGTCTGTTATTATTTCTATGGCCAATGCATTATGTTCACTCTGTCTTTCACATTTAATGCCACATCCCACACTCTTCTTCTGTTTTTTGTTTCCAAAAGTGATTACAGCATGATAGTCCAGAATTCTTTTTAGATCTTTCTTATCAACTGTCTTTGATGCTGGTTATGCCAGCATTTTCATTTTATATTAAATATCAAATTTGTTTATTTTAAAGTCTTCTAGAACTCTAGTGGAGGCTATATTTATTTTAGCCTAGCTTTTAAATGTCATTTTATACATATATGAATTTTCTGGTGAATTTTCTGTTCTCTACATTTTATCTCTAAAGCCCAAAATTGGTTTGCCTTATTATACTGTCACTCAGTTGACTTCTTTCATTCTTCCGAATTCATACATTTTCTCTAAATTTTCAATTAAAAAAGTTTACTACTATTTCAGTTCTTTGTTAGTAGATATATGGCGCCTCTTCGGTTTACCCACCTCTTCTTGTTTAACTGAAACAAACCAAAAAACCTCCATTATTCTGATACTATTATAATCCAAAAAAATCTGGTCTTCTCTTTGCCTTACGATCCATTCCAGCAAAATATCATGTCCACGAGAAATACAAATCCAGCTCAAAAATTCCTTGAAAAGAGATGTTGCTCTTTATTATAGGTTTTCTTGAGGGGGCAGGGAAAGAAGAATCACATGGTTCAGCATCTAGTAAGTCATCTCGGGGTTCTCTCCAAAGTACCACTTTTTTTTTTTTTAATCAGTTGCCTGTTTGTCCCAATTCTCCATTTCACATCTTTTTCTCTATATCTCTGCCTGTTACTCTATTTCTTTCTCCTTTCCTTCTCTCTCTGCCTCTTTTTGTCTTTGTTCAGCCACATGTTGATCCTTCTCTCCTTACTACCTCCAGATAGCTTTTTCTTGTAGAGAAATTTGGTCTGTCTTCAGTTTCTGCCATTCTTCACTCCTTCACTATTTATCCCAGTCACACAACAGAAGCCTCGGTGCACCCTTTGTCCAGTCAGTACAGGCAGTGGATTCTTTCCCTTTGGGAAAGGTGGTGGGAAAGTATTGAAAATTAGTAACTTTTTTTTTGTTCTTGTCATACTATACTATAGATGTAGAATTCTGCTCTTTATTTCATGTAATGATTGGATAATGCTAGCTGCTTTACAAGCACCTAAACATAATGGTTTAAAAAGAATTATGGTTTATTTTTATCCATTTAAAGTCTAAAATAGGTATTTCTAGTCAGTGTATGGCTGTCTTTGAAGGAGTGACTCATGGGCACAGACTTCTTCTACCCTGTGGCACTGCCATCTTTAATACGTGGCATCCAAGGCCACTGGACTAGTGTGCATGAACCTGCAGAAGGGGGAAGAACATGGAAGATAATGCATGAAAGGTTTTTAGGGGCCAGTCTCAGAAGTGGTGCACATCTCTTCCACCTTCCATTGGATAGCTCTTGGCCACATAGCAACTCCTCTGACTGCAAGGGAGGCTGGGAAAAGCAATTTAGCTATGTGCTCTAAGAAGAGAAAACATGGGACTGGCTAGTCTTTTCCATACCTTTTCTAAAGTTTGATACATTAGAGCTCTGCCCTTCCCACAAGTCTTCTCTCTTCACTGACAGTTTATGGAGATGACTGGATGTTGCAGACTTTAACTTCCTGCTTAGCAACCAGAATTTAGACATTTAGGACATCTTCCTTATACTTCTATATAACTCTCTATGCATCTATTTTATTTTTAACCCCAGACCAAAACAGTGCCTGACATATGTTAGTTACTTGGTGAATATTGAATTAAAGGAATGCATGATTTATCATCTCATGCCTCATACTGCTTTTTTATAAAAATATCTTTGGTAAAAAAGAACATTTCATGTCAGCTAAAAGATGAGTCCCTTCCTTCTTCAGTAACTGAAATAATATCAGTTGGTCTGTATAGCTCCTTTACTTTGCCTGGGAAGATCATACTTCTTTACTGAGAACTAAGAGCTTCTTGTACTGCTATAGCGAAGAGAAACCTGTGTCAGAGGTAGATTTTAGGAGCAGACGTCTTGAGTGCAGTGATAATTCAATTGCAAGTCAGCTTGGCTTCACAGTTGTTTAGAGAAGGGAGTTCTCCTTATACCAGATCAGTGGTAGAAGTGCTATCAGGTATAGATTTATTCATCAGGGTTTTCTTTTCCATCTAATCATAGGTTTCTTAACTATTATTAGCCAAGTTCTATGCCAAAAACTGGAATGCAGACATGAATGAAAGTGTTCCTGCTCTCAAGCTTCCGGTTTTGTGATTGTGGTCGGTGTGGCAGACAAGGAAACAGAAAGATTTATAATATTTCGTGATAAGCTATAGATTTGTAGATTTATAAATTAAGAGGGAAATTACTTAATGCTTAATCAATCAGGAAGGGCCTAAGGCCTGTGCCTTACAGATGGGAGGGCCCATAACTCTATCAACTACAAGTCAGGACAGCTTCACTCACACCCCGCCCCTGTGTTGTCTGTGCTTCACTGGGTCAGGGGCCATCTTTGAAACAGATAGATAGATCCCTTAATTCCCTATGTGCAGGTT
Organism: Ursus maritimus; assembly: GCF_017311325.1. Taxonomy (NCBI): domain Eukaryota; kingdom Metazoa; phylum Chordata; class Mammalia; order Carnivora; family Ursidae; genus Ursus; species Ursus maritimus. The sequence goes on from NW_024423897.1 coordinate 16,569,531, forward strand.
TAAGAGGAGTATTATATGCCTTATCTGGAGAGAAAGAAGGAAGTAAAGATCTTCACTGGGCAAGGCTAAGAGAAGATCCACATTCCTTTCACCTCTCACAGAGACATATTTCTTATCATAGAGTCTGTTCTTGGACTGCATCTTCTATATTAACAGAGATCTGACTGCATGGGAATAAACCAGACCATGACTCTATTGCTATGGCTTCTCTCTGTATTTCTTTGGAAAAGTTTAATTAAGTTTAAGCTAAATGTGTCATTTGAATAACTTGGTAACTCAATTAGTAGTCCTCTCTTGTTCAAGAACATGATTGTTTCACCTACCTATAAAATTCTGCCATATTTGTTATGCCTTGCTGCAATAATACTACTTTCATATCTGTCATAAATTGTTGACCTGTGGCAAGTCCTCTTCTCACCTGGGAATTTCCTTCTGTAATGACATTGACATCGAATGTAATAAAGCAAAATAATTTTACTGATTGTTTATTTTTTCAATTAAAAAATTAAATACCATTTTAATGTCAGTTTAATATAGAGAATTATATGAAATAGTAGAAAAATGACTTGTACACTACCCTGAAATAAGGTAATGTATTTACACAATAGAAATATTCAAAATAAGGTTAATATATTTACACAATACAAATATTCAAAATAAGGTTAATATATTTACACAATAGAAAATTCAAACAGTAGCAATAGATACATAATAAAAGTCTAGCTTTTCTTTCTGCCCCATTGCCCTGTTCCCTTCTCCCAGATGATTGTTCCTTAAAAGTAACCACTGTCAATAGTTTCATATTATTTTTTAAAGAAACATTTATACATACACATTAGCATTTGTATGTATTCATCTGTCACTCAATCACTCAATTTTATTCATTTATTTATCCATTCAGAAATATTTATTGATTGCCTATTCTGTGCCATACAGAATTTTGAGTGCCTGGAGATACAGCAGGGAGCAAAACAGGTCTCTCCTCTCATGTCACTTAGAATCTAGATGGGAAAGAGAGACAAAAAATGTAAAATATGTAAACAAAATTATTTCAATTTGTTCAAATACTGTAAAGAAGATAGAGTGGTGTGATGTGGTAATGTTATTAGGTGAGGTGGTTAGTGAAGGCTTCTAGTTGTACAGCTTTTTAAATTCTGAAAAAAGAAAAACATGGAGCAACTCAATTAATGCCAGACCTATGCTATTTTTATTTCTAAAGGTGATGCCCCACCTGCCATCCAGCTGCCCACACCTGCAGTCCAGCGCCCAAGCCCCATCTCACTTTTCCAGCCCAGCGTCTCCAGTACTGCCCAGGTGGCCGTCCAGGCTCCAAGTCTGCCCCTCCGCCCAGCACTCCCACCCCAGCGCTTTGCTGGGCCCTCCCAAACAGACACTCATCGGCTGCATTCTGGAGCCAGTCGCTCTGTGAAGAGACCCACTCCTGTCTCTCTGGAGAACACCAACAGGATTCCAACTAGTGCAAGTACTGCCCATGCCAGATTTGCGACCTCAACCATCCAACCTCCGAAGGAGTATCCCAGCGTTTCCACTTGTCCCAGAAGTGCTCCAATCCCCCAGGCTCCTCCTATTCCACACTCACATGTCTACCAGGCTCCTCCCCTTGGCCACCCAGCCACGTTGTTTGGGACACCACCGCGATTTTCTTTTCATCACCCTTACTTCCTACCTGGACCTCACTACTTCCCATCAAGGTAAATGAACATTTTTTTCTTTCACCTAAAGACACATATAGCTAGTGAATTTTTACCTCTGAAGATACCCCTTTTTTATTTAAAAAGGGACTTCCTCAATTCTGGTTGGAATCTGATTTAGATTAGAGGCTGAATAGGGACCAAGCAGTTAACATAAATACATGAAGGAGGCTATTTGAGGACTAGGAGGGCCAAAGAACTGCCCCATCTAATGGGGTAGCTGGTACTCAGCTGTAGCTGATTGTTGCCATGAGATAATACAGGCTTTGGTGTTATCAGATCTGATTTTTCGGAAAAATCAGTTATAAGGGTCTTTAAGATCACTTAGTCACCGCCCCCCATACCTTATTGTATAGAGTTCTGCTTCTCAGACTTACTTTTATATGTATTTCATTCATATGTGATCTTGTTACAATGCAGATTCTGAGTCAGTAGGCCTGGGTTAGAGCAGTGTCCTATACAAGGGTATAATAGGCCTGATACTCTGCATTTCTAACAAGTTCCTAAGTGATGCCAGTTCTGTTGGTTTGTAGACCAAACTTTGAATAGCAATGGTATAGAGGAGAATGCTTGGTCTGGGAGGTTAAATGACTTGTTCAAAGTTATACAGTGGTCTTTTTAACCAAAAAAATTCCCATATAAATTATCAGTAAAGGAATTGATTTTTATAGGAAAGCATCTAGGGAAAACAAATTTGTAACTTTTCATTTTGGAGTGATAGAATTTAGCTTCCTTGCAAACATTCTAATAGAGTCTAACTTCTACTTTTCAATTGCTGTTAAGTGTATAAACAGAGACAGTTTCTGCTGAGATCAGAGTGTTACATGTCTAATACCAATCTTCCATTGTTACTTATTTAGGAAAGTAAAATTACTTCCCACTTAGGCATACCAATAGCACAAAGAACTTTTCAGGTATATATTATGTTACTTCAACTCATAATAGGATTGCTTGCTTTCAAGTCCTTAGCCCAGTTTGCCACAACCATTCCCCATTTTATAGCTTAGTGATGGTCAAGGGGATGGTGGCTCATGTTCTGGTGTGACTCTTTGCTGTTAGAAGAGGCAATATAGAACTTTTTTTTCTCAAAGCATTATGGTTGTGCATTTTGACTTATTTGGTGGCTTCCTGAAGAATTGGTTCAAGGGCTTACTTTTGTTTCACTCACCTCAAAACACTCTCAGGGTCTGAGTTGTCTTTCAAGTAGTGTTTGTGAAAAATATTCAAAGGCATATACTACCCTCAGCTTTCAACAGATGGGGCAAGCAGCAGGCAGACTGAAAAACCTAGAAGAGACTGGGAATGGAGTTACATGGGGGAATAAAGGCTTTGAAAATCTCCCCTGTATACTGGGAAATCCAGAATGGCACACACATGTCCGGGGCTAGACACATATTCAGCAAACACCTGAGAAGACTGTAAGCTTTCACCTCTGACTGATCTTTAGGCTCTGTATGAGTAGGAAATCAAGTCTAAGAAAGGACTGTAAACAGCCTGGCTAAGCACTGAAGGAGTGCCCTAACTCAGAACCAATCTGCAAAGACTGGGAGGGTGTTTTTTGCTCTGGTTTGTTTCATTTGGCTCTACATGTTTAAGGAAACCTCTGCCAAATCACTAAGTTAGTAGAACAGAGACTTAAATAATCACAAAAGGCAAAGAATGAAGTCTTTACAAAAGTAGTTTAGACAAGTCACCAATGAAACACATAAGTACAACTCCAAAGAAGCAACAGTATCATACCCTGGGGAGGGGCAGAAATCTGATTTTTAGAAATACTAAATTATAATACTCCAAATGTCAAGTTTTCAACAAAGGAGAGGCAGAGAAAGAATCTTAAGGCTCCTTTCTCAGTGTGGAGCCTGATGCAGGCTCAATCTCACGACCCTGAGATCATGACCTGAGCAGAAAATCAAGAGTTGGTTGCTTAACTGACTGAGCCACCCAGGCGCCCCTCTTACTCTTGATCTTAGAGAAAAAGCTTTCAGCTTTTCACCATTGAGTATGATGTTAGCTATGAATACTTTAAATAATGGATAGATCATTCCTCCAAAATGGGTGAAGATTATAAGGAAATAGAAAACTGTACAACACTGTAAACCAACTACGTAACAGGCATATATAATGCTTCACCCAATGACGGAATATAGATTCTTGACAATTGCACATAGGATAGACCGTATGTTAGATCACAAAGCAAGTCTCAAAAGTGTTTAAAAAGATTTAAATCATGCAAAGTTTATTCTCCAACCATGATAGAATAACAGAAAAATTACAGCTGCAATGACCTACATTCAAAAAGGAAGACCTCAAATCAACAACAACTTGACACTTAAGGAACTAGAAAAAGAAGAACAAACAAAACCTAAAGCTTGCAGAAGAAAAGAAATGATCAGAGGTAAATAAAGAATAAAAAACAAAAGAGAGTTTAATGAAATAAAAGAAAATCAACAAAAGTTAGCTTTTTAAAAAGATCAATTGAATTGATGAAACTTTAACCAGATTGACTAAGAAAAAAAAAGAGAATCATAAATACTAAAATGAGATGTGAAATTGGGTACATTGCTACCAACTTTACAAAAATAAAAATGACTGTAGGAGAATACAGTGGATAATTGTACACCAACCAGTTAGATACCTGGATAAAGTGGACAAATAAGTGAATTACCAAACTAACACAAAAAGAAATAGCAAATCTGAACAGACCTATATTAAGAGATTGAATCAGTAATCAAAAACTTCCCAGCAAAGAAAAGCCCTGGGCTAGATAGCTTCATTGGTGAATTCTACCAAACATTTAAAGAGGTATTAAAACCAATTCTCAAATTCTTCCCAAAAATATGAGGGAACACTTCTAGGACCAGCATTACTCTGCTACCAAAGCCAGACAAAGATATCAAGAGAAAGAATATTACAGACCAATATATCTTATGACTATAGTTGTAAAATATGCTCAATAAAATGCTAGCAAACTGAATCCAGCAGCATATTAAGAGGATTATATACTAAGACCAAGTGAGATTTACCCCAGGAATGTACGTGTGGTTCAACATCTGAAAATCAATCAGTGTAATACACCTTATAAATAGAACGAAGGAACAAAACCAACTGATCACCTCAATTGATGCAGAAAAAAAAGCATTTGATAAAAATCCAACACCTTTTTGTTATAAAAAACAATTCCTGATTGCAAAACTGAATCGTCAGACTAGGAATAGAAGTGAACTTGCTCAACGTGATAAAGGGCATCTTTGAACAAAACCCACAGTTAATATCATCTTCATTGATGAAGGACCAAAAGCTTTCCCCCTGAGATTGGGAACCAGAAAAGGATGTCTGCTTTCACAATTAGTATTCAACATTGTACTAAAAGTTTTAGCCAGAGAAATTAAGCAAGAAAAAAAAGACATCCAAAACAAAAGAAATTAAATTATCTCTTTTTGCTCATGATCCTATGTATGGAAAATCCTATATATAGAAAATTCTAAAGAATCTGCAAAAGTTTATTAGAGTTAATGATAAGTTGCAGGTATACAATCAATATACATAAATCACTTGAATTTTCTATACACTAGCAATGAGAAATCCAAAAAAGGAAATTAAGAAAACAATTCTATTTAAAGTAGCATCAAAAAGAGTAAAATACCTAGGAATATATCTAACCAAGGAGAGGTACAAGACTTATAAACTGAAAACTATAAATCATTACTAAAAGAAAGTTCTAAATAAATACAAAAGTATTTATGTTCATGCATTAGAAGACTTAATATTGTTAAGAAGACTGTACTTCCCAAAGTGATTTGTAGAATCAATACAGTCCCTCTCAAAAATCCCAATGACTTTTTTTTCACAGAAATGGAAAAGCTGACCCTAAAGTTTATAGGGAATTATAAGTGACCCAGAATAGTTTTAAAACAATCTTGAGAAAGGGGAACAAAGTTGGAGGACTCACAATTCTGATTTCATACTTACTACAAAGGTACTATATCAAACAATGTGGTATCAAGAGAATGAAAGACAAGTCACAGACTGGGAGGAAATATTTGCAAAAGATGTATCTGATTAAGGACTGTTATATAAAATGTGCAAAATATTGAATTCTTAAAACTCAACAATAAAACCACCTGTTAAAAATGGACAAAAAATCTGAACAGACAGCTCACCAAAGAACATATACAGATGGCATTTAAGCACGTGAAAAGATGTTTCACATCATATATCTTTAGGGAATTATAAGTTTAAGTGGGATACCACTACAAACCTATCAGAATCGCCAAAATCCAAAATATGGACAACACCAAATACTGGTCAGGATGTGGAACAAAGCAAATTCTAATTCATTGCTAGTGGGAACGCATAATGGTACAGTCACTTTGGAAGACAGTTTGGCAATTCCTTATAAAACTAAAAATACTCTTACCACATGATCCTTGGTATTTACCACCAAAAAAAAAAAAAAGAAAGAAAGAAAGAAAGAAAGAAAGAAAGAAAGAAAGAAAGAAAGAAAGAAAGAAAACGTGTTTACACAAAAACCTGCACACAGATGCTTATAGCAGTTTTATTCATAGTTATCAAAACAGAAGCAATCAAGATGTCCTTCAGTAGGTGAAAACTGCTACCTATAAACAGTGGAATATCATTATATTAATATAATTAAAATTAATATGATATATTAAAAAGAAATGAACTATCAAGCCATGAAAAGACATGGAGGAAACTTACATGCATACTACTAAGTGAGAGAAGCAATGAATAACATTGTATTTTTGCCTTACAGAAATTTTTATATGCAAAGCAGAATAGCATATTGAATCTCCATGTAACCATCACTCAATAATTATCAACAGTTTAGCTATTCTTAGTTCATTAATTTCTTTTGCTTTTGGGGGGGAAGTGTTTTAAGTATTTTAAAGTGAATGCATTTAAAGTGAATGCATAGATGCAAATAATTGCATGTAATTTCATACATACATCAGTATGTCATTTACTAGTTAGGGACTTGAAAAAATGACCTACTATTTTCATACCTGAAAAATTAATAACTCCTTATCATCTAACCACTAACTGACTTGTTGAATTTTCCTCCATTGTCTCAAACTCTCTTTTTACTATCAGTTCGTATAAAACAGGATCTAAGCAAGATACACACATTGGATGTGATTATGTTTCTTAAGCCTCTTTCATGCTAAAATATACTCTATCCTCTTTTATTATTTTTTAATGCCATGAATTCATTGAAGAAACACATTATCCTCATCCTGGATTTTGCTTATTTTATCCTTGGGTATTATTTACATGTTACCTTATTACCCTTTTCTCCCTGTAAAATGATAGATCTTGCAACTTGATTAGATTCAGTTTTAATTTTTTTTCTTTTACTCCCCCTGTCTTTTCTTTCTTTTTCTTTCCTCTTGCTTTCTCTTTTCTTGGCAATGATACCTCATGGGTAGTGCTGTGTAATTTGCATTGTATCACATCAAGAGGTACACAAAGTCTGTTTTTCTCTAATAGTGATGTTGTGAATGATCTGTCGGTTCAGGTATTATCACTTCTCAATTCTTGGCTGTACAGTAGCATCACTTGAAGAGTTCAGACCAAATAAATTAGAATTTTTGTGGGTGTAGGACCCAGGCAGCAGTATTTTTTAAAAGCTTCTCCAGGTGATTGTAATGGTCAGCTAAGGTTGAGAAATACCAGTGTAATGATTTTAGTAGCTATGGGGATTGTTGCCTAGAGCCATGGGATTGCAAAGTGGTGATTTTCTGATTCAGTCTTCCTTCACTCATTAACTAGAATGCTTTTTTTGGAGAAAGACTTACCCTCATCAGTTGGTTACTCTGAAATACAGAAGGGTAGGATAAATTCTTGATTTTTCCCCTCATATCACTGAGTTTTGTTTTGTTTTAGGAATACCATTATGAACAAGTAGATTTTTGTATATTTGGTATGTTTTGATACATTGCAGTCATTATCATATCTTTTGATGCTCAAATTATCCTTTTGTCTTTTATTTGTCTAGTTGGCTACAGGTTGGGTCCTGTGTCCTTAATCTTTGATAGCTTTTTTTGTTCTCTGGCACAATATGTCCTAGGTTTATCTTGTACATTTTGCACGTACCAGACCTGGAATCAGACATTTTACCCAGAAATCCAGGTTCCTTTTACTGAAATCACAATTTGGGCAATAGGCATGCTTATTGCTACTAAATTAATAAAGTCTCTAAAGATTTTCAGTGGAAAATATGAGAAAACATGTATTTTTTTGAATGAGAAAAATAATTCATGAGTATATATTGATATTTCCAAAATAAATTTAATATTGTAGTTTCAAATGAAGTTCTTTGATTTTACGTGCTAGTATCTTGTCCTCCTAAAAATCTTGCTTCCTAATGATAATAACATATTTGCTTTATCTTACTAAACATGTTCTTTTTCTGATATATGTGTGAGTGTGCATACGTGTAGAGAGAATAGCTTCAAAAGAGTTATATCAATAGTTTCAAAACCATGATATTCATGATATTATCATGAACAATAAAATTACCAAATGCAGTTTAAGATTTGTTTGTGATTCTTTTCTCTTTATGGTGTATCTTACCAGGAAGGCACAATAAAAATATCAGATTTAAAGTATCTTGAAATAATATTTCTGTGTGTAGTTAAGGCAACTATAACTTGATATAACTGGGGTTCATTTGTTTTCATTTGCTTTTAATTTTTAGGGATTACTTTTTAAAATACTGCATTTGTTTTAAAATTATGTAAAGTAATTACATGGTTTCAAAGTCAAAACGATAATACAAAGTCCATTCTGAGAAGTCTAGCTTCTTTGCCTGTCTCTTCCCCTCTTCCATCTTGCCTCCCACATGCCACCATTTCAGTTAGATTTTGTTCTATCTTTGCATTCTTTCTTTTTGAAAATCAATGTAAAACATACATGTATGTGTGTGTTTCTGAATACATTATTACACGTAACTTCTTGTAAGACTCAATAATAATACATTAAAAGTGTTTCTAGTTTCTAAAGTACTCATAGATATCCTTTCTCAAGTTCCTCCTGACAGATCTTTTAAGTTGGCAGAACAGGTGATATTATCTGTTTTATATAAGGAGCCCAAGGCTCAGAAAGATTGAGGTTTTTTTAAGGTTACCAGGTTTTTAAGTGGCAGAGCTAGAACTAGTACTCAGGTAGTGTGGCTCAGTAGTTAGGAGAACAAGTTCTACAGTTAGCTTGCCTGATTCTATTTCACTACTTGCTAATTATATGACTTTGAGCAAATTACTCGATTTCTTGAAGGTTCTCTTCCCTCATGTGTAAAATGGAGATATAGTATCTGTCTCATATGGTTGTTCTAAATAATGATTGAGATAGCACATAAACTCCTTAGCTAATGCCTAGAGAACATAGTAAATGCTTATTACATGTTGGCTAATATTATCATTCTAATACTTCTAATTGATGCTTTTCCCACTACACCACATTGATTCTAAACTTATTCATTTTCATCCATGCAACCTTCTAGGATTACTCTGATCTTAATTGATCTGTTTTCTGAACATAACGTGTTTTTACCATACCTTTATAGCCATGTAATGTTTGCAGTTTGCATTATAGACTTCAGCACATAGGTATATAGTCTAGTATATACCTAAATTCTAGATCTTTTTTAAAAATTAAATTCTCCACCAAGTCTTGAATAATAAGGACATTGAGTCCTGAAAACAAATAGTGGTTAAATTGTTTCTAGCTGAAGGGAGGGCTTTGTGGAGGAGAGGAATCTGTGTAATCCAGTGGATGGAGGGACCTGAGGGTAGAAGAGCTACAGGAGCAAAGTCACACTAGCTAGAAGGATAACGCGCTCCGGATGTATGTGTTATAGTAAAAATGCCTGAAGGAAGATGTGGCAAAAGGAAAGGAAATCTGAAGCATTTTGGAACTTTAGCCTCATTATGGTGATATTTAACATGGGCAAGGCCCCAGCACCTGGGAGATTTGGGGATGGGATACCAAACCACCCAAGATACCCCTTATTTTCAAAGAGTTTGAGATAGCATCTAGTATGTCGATTGTACTTATATTTTAAAGGGAAGAAAACAAAGTTGACCTTTTTTTAAAAAAAATGTGGGAGCATGAAGTAAAACCCTCAACTTGTAAGTTTTGCTGGGTGTGGTTATTACGTTTATGTTATCTGTCACTAGATGGAGTCCATGAGCCCGGGGAACTCTAGCTTGGACTTTTATATACCCCTTTCTATGATTCCTATTCTGTGCCTTTGAAAGGGAGAAAACTCTAAAAAAAAAAAAAAACACCAAAAAACAAATGGGATTGGATGGCAGAATTTTTAGACTTGCCTTAAAAAAGCAGTTTGTTAAACAGCAAAATAATCTTTTCAGTTGTTCACATTGCAAAAATTTTATTTGGAAAAGATCTTTCAAACCACAGTTTAATATCCGTTCTAATCTTTCTGATAGGAAGACTGTTTTTAACTTATTATGGAGAGTCAGTTACAAAGTTAAGTTGTTGTCCTTTGTTCCAATGCCACAGCCCCCCTGCCCAGGAACCCTTGTTTTTTTTTTGTTTTTTTTTTTTAAGTATAGGTGGCACACAATGTTATATTAATTTCAGATGTACAACAAAGTGACTTCATGAGTTTATACATTATACTATGTTCATAATAAGTATAGCTACCATCTGTCCCCATACATTGCTATTACAATATCATTGACTATATTCTATACCTTTTGTTCCTGTGACTTATTTACTTTATAACTAGAAGACTGTATCTCCCACTCCCCTTCACTTATTTTGCCCAACCTCCCACCCCTGTCTCTTCTGGCAACCATTAGTTTGTTCTCTGTATTTGTAGTTCTGATTCTGCTTTTTATTTATTTTTTAGATTCCACTTACAAGTGAAATCATAGTATTTGTCTTTCTCAGTCTGATTTATTTCACTTAGCATGATGCCCTCTAGGTCTCTTTATGTTGTCACAAATGGCAAGATCTCATCCTTTTTTTATGGCTGCACAATATTCCTCTGTGTGTGTGTGTGTGTGTGTGTGTGTGTGTGTGTAAAACACATTTTCTTTTTTCAAATTAACATATAATGTATTACTGGTTTCAGAGGTACAAGTCTGTGATTCATCAGTCTTATATAATAACCAGTGCTCATTATATCACATGCCCTCCTTAATGTCCATCACCTAGTTACCCCATCCTCCATCTCCCCACCCCTCCAGCAACCTTTAGCTTGTTTCATATGATTAAGAGTCTCTTATGATTTGTCTCCTCTGGTTTCATCTTGTTTTATTTTTCCCTCCCTTTCCCTTTGATCCTCTGTTTTGTTTCTTAAAATCCACGTATCAGTGAGATCATATAATTGTCTTTCTCTGATTGAGTTATGTCATCTAACATAATACCCCAGTTTCATCCATGTCATTGAAAATGGCAAGGTTTCATTTTTTTGATGGGTAATATTCCATTGTATATATATTACCACATCTTCTTTATCCATTCATCTGTCGATAGACATCTGGGCTCTTTCCATAGTTTGGCTATTGTGGTCATTGCTGCTATAAACAATGGGGTGCAGGTGCCCCTTCGGATTACTACATTTGTAGTAATCTTTGGAGTAAATACCCAGTAGTGCAATTGCTGAGTCGTAGGGTAGATCTATTTTCAACTTTTTGAGGAACCTCCATACTGTTTTCCTTGTGTTCCTACCAACAGTGTACGAGGGTTCCCCTTTCTCCACATCCTCGCCAACATCTGTCATTTCCTGACTTGTTAATTTTAGCCATTCTGACTGGTGTGAGGTGGTATCTCACTGTGGTTTTGATTTGTGTTTCCCTGACGCCAAGTAATGTGGAGCACTTTTTCATGTGCCTGTTGTCCATTTGGATGTCTTCTTTGGAGAAATGTCTGTTCATGTCTTCTGCCCATTTCTTGATTGGATTATTTGGTCTTTGGGTGTTGAGTTTGATAAGTTCTTTATAGATTTTGGATACCAGCCCTTTACTTGATATGTCATTTGCAAATATCTTTTCCCAATCTGTCAGTTGTCTTTTTGTTTTGTTGACTGTTTCCTTTGCTGTGGAAAAGCTTTTTCCCTTGATGAATTCCCAGTCGTTCATTTTTGCTTTTGTTCCCTTTGCCTTTGGAGACATGTCTAGCAAGAAGCTGCTGTGGCCGAGGTCACAGAGGTTGTTGCCTGTGTTCTCCTATAGGATTTTGATGGATTCCTGTCTGACATTTAGGTCTTTCATCCATTTTGAGTCCATTTTTGTGTATGGTGTAAGGAAATGGTCCAGCTTCATTCTTCTGCATGTGGCTGTCCAATTATCCCAACACCATTTGTTGAAGAGACTGTCCTTTTTCCATTGGATGTTCTTTCCTGCTTTGTCAACGATTAGTTGACCATAGAGTTGAAGGTCCATTTCTGGGTTCTCTATTCTATTCCATTGATCAATATGTCTGTTTTTGTGCTGGTACCATACTGTCTTGATGATTATAGCTTTTGTAATATAGCTTGAAGTCCAGAATTGTGATGCCACCAGCTTTGGTTTTCTTTTTCGACATTCCTTTGGCTATTCGGGCTTTTCTTGTTCCATACAAATTTTAAGACTATTTGTTCCAGCTCTGTGAAAAAAGTTGATGGTATTTTGATAGGGATTGCACTGAATGTGTAGATTGCTCTAGGTAGCATAGACATTTTAACAATATTTGTTCTTCCAATCCATGACCAAAAAAAACAAACGTTCCATGTTTTTCCATTTCTTTGTGTCTTCCTCAATTTCTTTCATGGGTGTTCTACAGTTTTCTGAGTACAGATCCCTTGCGTCTTTGGTTAGGTTTATTCCTAGGAATCTTATGGTTTTGGGTGCAGTTACAAATGGGATTGACTCCTTAATTTCTCTTTCTTCTGTCTCATTGTTAGTGTATAGAAATGCCACTCATTTCTGTGCATTGATTTTATATCCTGCCACATTGTTGAATTCCTGTATGAGTTCTAGCAATTTTGGGGTGGAGTCTTTTGGGTTTTCCACATACAGTATCATGTCATCTGTGAAGAGTGAGAGTTTGACTTCTTTGTTAACAATTCAGATGCCTTTTATTTCTTTTGTTGTCTGATTGCTGAGGCTAGGACTTCTAGTGCTATGTTGAAAAACAGTGGTGATAGTGGACATCCCTGTTGTGTTCCTGACCTTAGTGGAAAAGCTCTCAGTTTTTTCCCCATTGAGAATGACATTCACTGTGGTCTTTTCATACATGGCTTTTATGATATTGAGGTATGTACCCTCTATCCCTACACTGTGAAGAGTTTTAATCAAGAAAGGATGCTGTACTTTGTCAAATGTTTTTTTCTGTAACTATTGAAAGGATCATATGGTTCTTGTCCTTTCTTTTCTTTATGTAGTGTATCACATTGATTGATTTGTGGGTGTTGAACCACCCTTCCAGCTTGGGAATAAATCTCAGTTGGTTGTGGTGAATAATCCTTGTAATGTACTGTTGGATCCTATTGGCTAGTATCTTGGTGAGAATTTTTGGATCCATGTTCATCAGAGATATTGGTCAGTAATTCTCCTTTTTGGTGGGTCTTTGTCTGTCTTTGGGATCAAGGTAATGCTGGCTTCATAGAAAGAGTTTGGAAGTTTTCCTTCTGTTTCTATTTTTGCAAACAACTTCAGAAGGTAGGTATTAATTCTTCTTTAAATGTTTGGTAGAATTCCCCTGGGAAGCTATCTGGCCATGAGCTCTTGTTTGTTGGGAGATTTTTGATTACTCCTTCAGTATCCTTGCTCATTATGGGTCTGTTCAGGTTTTCTATTTCTTCCAGTTTCAGTTTTGGTAGTTTATATGTTTCTAGGAATGCATCCATTTCTTCCAGATTGCCTGATTTGTTGGCATATAGTTGCTTATAATATGTTCTTATAATTGTATTTTGCCAGTGTTGTTTGTGATCTCTCCTCTTTCATTCATGATAAAATACATCATCTTTATCCATTCGTCTATTGATGGACACTTAGGCTGTTTCCATTTCTTGGCTATTATAAATAATACTGCAATAAACATAGGGGTGTGTATATCTTTTTGAATTGGTGTCTTCATTTTCTTTGGGTAAATATCCCATAGTGGAATTATTGGATCATATGGTATTTCTATTTTTAATCTTTGAGGAACCTCCATGCTGTTTTTCATGGTAGCTGTACCAATTTACATTCCCACCAACAGTATATGAGGTTCCTTTTTCTCCACATCCTTGCCAACACTTGTTATTTTTTTGTCTTTTTGACTTTAGCCATTCTCACAGGTGTAAGATGATATCTCATTGTGGTTTTGATTTGCATTTCCCTGGTGATGAGTGATGTTGAGCATCTTTTTGTGTGTCTGTTGGCCATCTGTATATCTTCTTTGGTAAAATGCCTATTCAGGTCCTCTGCCCATTTTTTAATCAGATTGTTTTTTGGTGTTGAATTGTAGTTCTTTTTATATTTTGGATACTATTGGATATGTCATTTGCAAATATCTTCTCCCATTTAGTAGGCTGTCTTTTAGTTATGTTGATTGTTTTCTTTGCTGTGTAGAAGCTTTTTATTTTGATATAGTCTCGATCATTTATTTTTGCTTTTGTTTCTCTTGCCTTAAGAGACATACCTACAAAAATGTTGTTATGACCGTTGTCAAAGAAATTATTGCCTGTGTTCTCTTCTAGGACTTTTATGGTTTCAGGTCTCACATTTAGGTCTTTAATCCATTTTGAGTTTATTTTTGTGTATGGTGTTCAAGGGTGGCCCAGTTTCATTCTCTTTACATGTAGCTGTTCAGTTTTCCTAGCACCATTTATTGAATACAGCCTTTTCCCCATTGTATATTCTTGTCTCTTTTGTCATAAATTAATTGACCATATAATCATGGATTTATTTCTGGGCTCTCTGTTCTGTTCTATTGATCTATATGTCTATTTTTGCTCCAGTGCCATACTGTTTTGATTACAATAGCTTTGTAGTATATCTTGAAATATGGAATTGTGATATTCCAGCTTTTTTTCTCCTCAAGATTGTGTTAGCTATACAGAGTCTTTCATCATTCCACACAAATTTCAAGAATTACTTATTCTAGTTTTGTGAAAAATGCAGTTGATGAGTAGCTATTGATTCCAACCCAATTATATATCCCCCTGGTAAGTTTTGTTTCAAATACTAGTAAAAACAATTGTTTTTACTTACTAAGTATTGATTTTTAGCACAATATAACACATGCCTACATTTCCAAAACGTTACATGGTGTCATGAGAGGAAAGCCCAGATTAGCAATTTTTCTTTATCAAGGTTGTCAAAGGTAAGAAGCCCAAGTTTGATACTAGATAATAGCTCTGGTGAGTCACAAGCTTACTTTGCCATTTATTTTATGTTGGGACTTGATAATAGTAAAAGAGCAGATGAATACATGAAGTGGTTGCAGAAAGTTATCTTGGGAACTTTCCAGGCCCCAAAGACAATGCAGTTAAACTTGCTCAATTAGTCTGTATGCAAGGCAGCATGGGGGCAAGGTATGATCTAATTCCTTTTTTGTCTTTCTGCTACAGCACGTGCCCTTATAGTCGGCCTCCCTTTGGCTATGGAAATTTTCCAAGTTCAATGCCAGAATGCCTTGGTTATTATGAAGACAGGTACCAAAAACATGAGGCTATGTTTTCAGCTTTAAATAGAGACTATCCTTTTAGAGACTACCCAGATGAACGCACACACAGTGAAGATTCTCGGAGTTGTGAGAGCATGGATGGGACCTCTTACTATAACAGTCATAGCCACGGTGGGGAAGAATACTTAAGTCCCATGCCTCAGCTGGACATTGGAGCCTTGGAGAATGTCTTCACAGCCCCAACATCAACTCCCTCTAGCATCCAGCAAGTCAATGTCACTGACAGTGATGAGGAGGAAGAAGAAAAAGTGCTCAGAAATTTATAATTTTAAAACAAATATGCACAGAAAATAAACATTTCTTAAAATATATTCTGGGTCAGTTGGTGTGAGAAAAAAAAGCCTACGATACTTTGCTGAGAGTTTTCAGCCATGATTTGAGGAGTCATATCAAACAATTTATACCTTCATAAAGTTTTGATTAGTGAAACTGGAGTCCTGATGTTTCATCGTAGGAGTATTTAAGATATGAGATAGTTTATTTTTGTGGCTGAAATTTGTATCAACATATATTATCATTACTTTATCTTGGAATGTGCAAAATACTGAATCCTCACAATTATATTGAGGGGATTGGAAGTATATATCTGGCATGACAAGTGTGATTTGTATTTTATCTCAGATACATTTATTTATTTTACTCATATGATTTTTTTTGTTTGGTGTTTATGTAATACTTACGATATTGTCTGTTTTTATGTAACAGTTTGAAAATATTTTGATAATTTTTAGTAGTGAATTGAGACTCCGTTACTAAATTTAATTTACGTTAATAACCAATTATAAGTTGCAAATGTGTTTTCATGGCACTTGGGTAATTCCTTCAGCTAAATTAGTCATTTCTGTTCCTAAACATTTTCATCATCTTTTTTGGATTTCTTTTTCCATTTGGTATGCATTGTTCTACTTTTGTTATAATTAAATAAACATAGATAAAATTGTTCTTGTTGGATGTTTTCTGTTTGGGGGATAGAAATAAGCAAAACGAGTACTGTTCAAATGAGGATGGTTTCCATACCACGTGCAGATATTTATTTTTACTTAATAGTCTCCAGAATTGCACAGATCCTATTAGCTTACACGAGACTCGAAACTGCATCAACAAAGATGTTGTGCATATACTCTGATGCCATTTCCAAACTCTTTACACATGTTGTACATGGGACTTAAGCACCCCCCCAAATGGAAGAGCTCCTCCAGATTTGGTGCAAGCAGCTGTCTTTAAAACCATGGAGTTCATGTAAGAGCACATGGAATTTGTTTAATTCACAGGAAGCAATAAAAATCCTTCCTGTGATGTGTCCTTGTGTAAGTGTCCACTACGGATGGAGAGAACTTATTTAGAACAGGATCAGGACCACCAGAATTGGGATCATGGTAGAAGAGATCTACAAAGCACCTGAACTGAGGATCGGAAATAGCCACAAACCAATACACTTTTCCCTCAATGATCTGTATAATTTATGCAAATTGAGATTTTGTTACTTAAAACTACTTGGAAATTTTGTATGGAAACTTGTTCTAAGTTTCCAACTTCTTCCTTTATTAAGTCTGTATTTGTTCCTTAAGGAAATGTTGTTAATACATCAGCCCAATATTTGACTGTAAGATTTCCTCTTCCCAATAAAAATTTTATTTTCATATTTTATAGTCTTTATTACTCTGTGCAATGTCATTTCAATGTGGTTAAAGAACAAAACTTGAATATCTTGGTGGAGAGAGCAACTGTGTAACCTCACGTTGGAACTAAAGCAACATCTAGTTGTCTTCTCAATTGATGTTTACACCATGAAGGAAAAATATGTGTGACAGTTTGACCCATTTTATCCCATCTCATTTTAATAACACCATAGTGACTAAACTGGGTTTTGATGACAGACCTTATTCTTATAGACAAATTGATTGGGGGAATCCCTTTGTAAGGCAGCTAAATGTTATAGGACATAGTTAAGTGTTTCCTAACTACCTGTCTTCAGGCTAGCCCTGCACCACCAATTCCTTCCTTCCTTCTCCTTAATGGCTGTTGAGGATGGGCAACAGTGCTGGAATCAGAAGTCAGGAGTTTAGATTCTGTACAGATCCACAGTATAATTTGGGCTGGAAAATATGGGTAGCTCTTATGTAGAAAAGTAACCCAATTGCAAATAAGCACGCCTAGCTACAAATGCCCATATCTGCTCATTTCTAGCTCTTTAAATCACAGTTGGCTCTGACTCGAGATCTACAGACTAAACAAAGCCCTGCCCCATTGGCACTAATTCATCTGCCTCTCCAAGTCATCACAGTGAAATTCTCTGAGCTGAGAACCACAAGCACTTCCTAATAGGTTTCATTGCCTTGTTTGTCCTTATTATAAATCAGAGATAATATTTGTAATAAGAATAGCCTTCTTTGAAAGTGTGTTGAAATGTCAATATGTTTAAAATGTCAAACTTTCTATGCTCAGGACAAAGCTGCTCTGGCTAGTTGCAAATTAAGAAAACTCTCAGAGAAAATAAAACAAAAATAAATATAATCCCAATTTCCAAGTAGCTTAGTTATCAAATTTAGAAAGGCAAGAGCGGTGTTTTTCTAAATATGTTAGTTGGAACCCAAGCCTTTTAGAGATTCTGACAATATTTAAGTTTCGGAAACACATGCTATTCCCCCACCTTGGAGAGTGTGAATGCCCGTTATCATTGTAAATATTCTCAAAAAGTCTTGCAGTGAAGAATCATGTTTAACAGTTTATCTCAGTGCTACCCAAACTTTTTGGCTTAAGACTCCTTTTTTTGCTTTAACAATGCCTGTTAACATCTCTTAGAATCCGCTACTGTATGGTAACTAACATAATATAAAAAAAAAACATTAAAATAAAAAAAATCCACTTCGGAAAATGCTAATACAATTATAGCTGGTAGCTTTGGTTTTCAGTTGTTGACTTCACATGTGGTTTCTTGCATTGATCACCTTAAATCCTTTATTGAAAGAAATCAGTGGCTAAATAAACTTTTTTTTTTGCACTAAGTATTTGATGATCTTAAAAGGGTGAAGAACTGAAACTTACAGTTGTAAGTTGCCTTTCTCTACTAAACTGGCTCTTTAATGGAAGTTGATATTGCGTCCAAGAATTCAAGTGGGCAAATGTGCTAAATTCCCATACAAGTATATTTTCACAGTGTAAACCAGCTGTCAGTAGGATTATTCCTGAGCCAAAAGTATAAGCTACATTTGAAAGTTGTAGTTTAGAACAGAAGTTGAAATTCTGGGGAGTCTCTGAACTACTTGCAATATTTTAAAGTAGTATAATTTTGATGTGGGCAGAGTAATTCTGAAAAATTTCTGGCCTACATTTTGGAACAGATTGCTGAAGCACATCATATTTTTAGCTTTCTGAATCATTTATACTTTTTTGAATTTTAGAGAAATTCCAAAGGCTTCATAATAAAATCAGCTTTCTAAAAACAAGCGTATAAGGAGTTACATTTTGTCTAATTCTTCTTGAAAAATTCCACATCCTCTAGACAGATATGTACCCCTTGTCTCTATACTCTGCATTCTAACTACTTGATGCAACCTTACCTGTCTCCTTTCTGATGATTTTAACATAAATAAATGCTAGTAAACTTACTGAGTGATGAATGCTTATAGGGAAGTTGGGGGTTCTGCTTGCTAGACCCTTCTATCTCTGGCTCCTTTTCTGAAGCCAGGGAAATGTTTTATTTCTAAAAATATTGAACAGCATCTCGCCTGTATTCTTTTTCAAGGGAGTATCTTCAAAAAGCTAAGCATTTTCCTGTGTTCCCTGAGACTCTGTCTGTGGAGGCTCACAAGCCCCCCGCCGGGGAATGTCTTTTCAGCTATTGCTAAGTATGTAGGCCATAGACAATGGAAAGATGTAAAGTGACCAACAATCCCAGTTTGCCCAGTGCTGTGGGGTAGGGAGTCCCAGAACATGGGACTTTCAGTGCTAAAACCAGGAAAGTCTTTGGCAAACGGAGATAAGCTGGTCACCCAATGGACTAAAATGAATATAGAATCATCCAGAGGGCTGGCTTATGCAGACTGTACTATCCGAATGTAGAGTTTGAGATCATGGTGCTTCTCTCACAAAAGCAGAGTACAGTCGAACTTGTGTCAGGTTTAATAGAAAGGCATGGAGTGGGGTAAGTTACAGGATGTGTAGGGTCTGTGAGAGAACTGGAGATACGTAACTCTTAATACCTGTGTGCTTTAATCAAACAGCTCCACGTTTACCTGGAAGACTAAAAGAAAAATAATCAAAGCTGTACCTTTTAGTGATATCTCATTTTATAATCCAGATAGGGAAAGAATTTTTGTTAATATAGAGTCTTTGCTTTAAATGTTCTCGCTATTTTCCCCAGCAAAGGTAGAGGAATATTGGCCATAGTCTTTTTCTTTTTAAGATTGTATTTATTTGTTAGAGAGAGTGAGCACAAGCAGGGGGAGTGGCAGGCAGAGGGAGAAACAGGGAGCCTGACGTGGGACTCGGTCACAGGACCCTGGGATCATGACCCGAGCCGAAGGCAGACACTTAACCGACTGATGCCCAGGATCCTGGGATCATGACCTGAGCTGAGGCAGACCCTTAACTGACTGAGCCACCCAGACGTGCCTACTGGGCATAGTCTTCAGTCCAACACAAAACTGGGCTACTTTGGCACAAATAATGTCTCAACTCTACACTTTTTTAGGTGTCTCTGAAACACTGGTTAGGACAGAGTTTTTCGAATGTGGTCAGTGCACCACTTCCCACAAAACGATCTGGGACGCTGTTAAGAATGCAGTCATTCTCCAGATCTATAGAATTACAGTCTCTCTGGCTAGAATCCAGAAATGGGCACTTTTAATAAGCTCCTCGGGTAATTCTTAAGCACACCTACGTTTGACAGCAAGTAAAGTTTGTGAGACTTAGTTCAAATTATATCTGCTATAAAGGTAATGTAACCATACACTGGTTTTCAGAAAAGAAAAACCTTTCATCCACGCAATAGTTGCTTTTGTTTTATGATGTTCTTTCTAATATTTGTCCCTATACACATTCTTTCACATAATAATAATCACGACACAAGCACACACTATTGTGTACTTCCTCAATGTTTTATCATGAGCTATTTTTCATGCTCTTTGACTTTATAATTGATTACCTTTCATGCTTGCACAATATTGCTTCAGGCAGATGTGCCATAATTAACCACATGAAAGAGTTAGGATTGTAGTTTTTTTCCCAAACTGGTTTCAGTAATTTGTCCTAGTAATTTCAATGATGTGATTTCAAAGTGAGCTCTCTTACAGACCAGAGGGAGTGGGGGTACTTTTGAGTGGCTATTATCCCAGTGACATGAGGGATTTTGATATCATTTTAAAAGTCATTTTAGAACTGAGCACTGAATGGCCAGGGTAGGTAGGCTTATTCTAGCTGGACTTCAGGTCCCAATATGAAGGATGATGCCCAGGGCATGTGGAAAGCAAAGTGTGGCAT
>NW_024423897.1:16590432-16688948 GCF_017311325.1 Ursus maritimus
CCATCCTGCTGAAGGAGACACACTAGTCCGCTCTTCTTGAGTCTACTCTGTGACTTACCCTCCCTAATGGCTGATCATTCTTCATATCTCAGCTTAGAGATCTTCCAGTTGTCTCCCCAATGCTTTCCTTTTCTTTTTTGGTAATAGAATTCTGTATTTTTAGATATGCTTCATTTCTTGAATGTACCCAAGTTCTGGACTATAAAATGTCAAAGGAATTTTCATGTGCAACTTCCAGAATGTACCCTTAAATGGAGAGGTTATGCCCTTCTTTGCTTCTTTGTCCTTCTTGCTCAGGGGAATACAGAACTGAGGGCTGGAATCTGAGCAATCATCTCAGACTGTATAGGCCTCATGCTGAGAATGGTGAAAAAACAAGAGAGAAATCTAAACCACCATACCAGCACAGGATTACTTTCCTCAAGATCTTTATATGACAGAAAAAGAAATTTCTATCTAGTTTAACCCACTATAATTTTATGTTTTCTGTCATGTGCAGCTGAACCGAATTCTAACTTATCCAGGATTCTTCCCTTCCATAAAGTCTTCTCTAACCCTCACAGACTAAGTTATTCCTGCTTTTTCCCCCACAACACCTTTGTTCATATATCCTGCTGGATTCTAAACTCCTTGAGGGCCAATGGAGTCAAATATCCTAGAAACTGGATACATAAAAATATGGTGACCAGCAGAGCAATAGGCACAGCTCTGTACTCTCAGCCTCAGTGACTGATGGAATTCATAGACTGGCTGACAAGAGTGCTTCTCATCTGATTGCCCATAAAAAAACTAAAAGGAAAAAAAAACCCCAAAGCTTAAACACCCCAGACCGCCAGAATTTGAACATTTGAGGATGGGAACTGGGCACTGTACCTTTTAAAGCCTCCCCCAGGTGATTCTGAAGCCCACTGGGCACTGGTTGACAAAATGGCACTTGGACATCCTGGAGGAGAGTGTCAGGATTTTCCTCCCATCAACAGTCCATTTTCCTTTCCTCTTCATGTCACTTAGGAGCGAATAGCTTAATGCCTTTCCAAGTTCAAGCTTACTATAAATGTTGAACTCCTTGAGAATGGGTCCCAACACATAGATAAAGGCATGGAGAGAGATTGAACAGAGGGTTTTTATACCAATAATAAATATAAGCATGGAAACAATTTCATTTTTTTCAAAGTAGTTATCACCATCTGTAGCTATCCTGTTTGTTTCCTTGTTTATTTTCTCCTCACCAACCCCTGTTGTGAGAAGCTCCAAGAGAACAGAAGCATTGTCTTTCTTCCTTGATTCATGATCCCTGATGCCCAGCACTGTGCCTTGCAGTGTATTACATGCTCAGTATACATTTGTTGAATTAATTAAATATAAGCTATACTTTGTGGATCACCTGCTACGTGCAACTGTCTCTGGTATTTTATGTGATTATCTCACTTAATCCTCACAAGAAGCTTGTAAATAGGTATTATCATCTTTATTTAATCAGTGAAAAATCTGGAGACTTAAAGAAGTGAAATGACTTATCCAAGGCAACCCAGCAAGTGAGCAAAAGAGTTGACAGTTGAACTCAAGTCTCTCTGCCTCCAAACTCAACACTCTTCCTGCTTCACCATGTTGCCCTTGCTGACAATTCTGGAATAAAATCTACCTCGACTGGAACTCGCAGACTGATGGAACTTTCTTCCACCAGATATGGAAGCCTGAGCTAGCTTAGGGTAAAAGAAAAACATAAAAGGAAGCTGCAAGATTAAAGGGGCCATCAACTCATCCCTAATTTTGTCACCACTTTCCAGAGCACAATGAGGTCTTCCACATTTTCCCTCTTGGGAATATCACTCCCCATTTGTTCTTTTGGGGATCCTTTGCAGCCAAGAGGCTCTCTCTGGGGCAGGCAATCACAGCAGTATGTTGGATGCAGTGTTGGGGCCAGGGTAGGTTGCGCTCTTCAACAGGCCAGTCAGGACCTTCACGAGGATTTTTCTAAGTGGACATGGTGAGACAACTTTGCTTCCCTCATCGAAAATGATTCTCTAAGAAGTGACTTTGGAGCTGCCCATGGCCATGTTTCCTCTCTCCAGGTCAGGCTCATCTCTGGTAGGAGCAAATGATGCCAACACAGAAGCAGAGGCAGGAAGACAGAAAGAGAATCCAGACATTGAGTCATTGAGTCTTTGGTTCCATTAATCACAGAGCTTAGCTTCATACCCACCTACACTGGTCCTTGAGCCAGTTAGCTAGTTCAAGCATTTCTTTCCCCATGGTGTGGGTTTTTATTTCTTACATATTAGTCGGGACAAACACAGGGACATATAAAAAGGCCCCTTCATGTGGTGCAAGGAGCCAGTCCATATCTTGAAACTCAGTGAATACTCTTCACAATGTACATTTTTTACCTCTAGTGATGCTGTATAGAATAGTGTTTAAGAATTTCTGTAAGTATTGGGATCAGACATAACTAGAAAAGAGTCCTGTTCCATCATCCTGGAACTGTGTGACATTGGGAAAGTAACTTTAGCTCTCTGAACCTATTTTCTGAACAATAAGAATAATAATTATATATACCTCATAGGATTTTTTGGAGGATTAATGATTGTACACAATGTTGGGGGCATATTATGAGCAGTAGTTGTATCCTGGTGTTTCCCTCTTCCCTTTTAGCAACAGCACACAGCTTCCCCCTCCCCACTCTGTTTTATAATGTCTCTGGGGCACCTCCAAGTTGCTAGAACAAGGCCAATCCTAAGAAAATGATTGGGAGGGAAATAAATTTGTCTTACTCAGGTGTCCACCTGCCCCAGTGTTGGCTTCTTTTGCTCCTTAAGATGTGATGGTATAATTGTTGGGAGGGTACTAGCCACTTCCACCTCCTGACATTTGTATAAAGCCAATCAGAACACTTTGTTTTCTCCTTTGAGTTTCATGAAAAACACAAGGTGAAGAAACTGAGACCCAGAGAACGGCCATTGACTTGTCTCACATCAAGCAGTTCCTCCCTGTTGGAAGAGCAGAACTCAGGTCTGCCAGGGAGAAGTTCAACTTTGTACAGACATAGAATCATAAACTTCTAGTTATGAAGGATTCAGACATTTTCTTAAAATGTCTTAATATAAAGCTGAAGTTTATATGTTCTAAATTTCTTTTTACAAACAAACCGTACTCTTTTGCATGAATTAGGAAAACACAGGAAAGCCCGAAATTCTTTCATAAGTACTATCCTTCCGTAACTTCTTCTGTGCAAATATAGTTATGCGTGTATTTTCTTTCTAATTGTAAATAGATTTGTTGTTATTTTCTGTTTGTAAGAGTAACAAGGATTATTGGAAAAAACTTATGGTAGTAAACACCATAAGAAAGTACAAATTACTGTAATCCAGTCATTCATAATTAATCATAGTTCATTAATCATTTTGGTTCGTGTATTTCTGCAGATTCTTTCATACGTATACCCACACAGTTACAAAAACGAGATCATCATGAAATTTAAGATACAAACCCCTTGTAGACTCTCTCTTTTTAAAAATATATCGTAAACACTTCTCTGTGCCACTAGATTTTCCTCTACACCATGCTTTCTAAAACTTTTTATTATGATAATTTCAAATTATACAAAAATAGCATTATAATAAACTTCCTGTACCTATTGCCCACATTCAACGATTACCAATTGTATACCCACTACTCCCTTTACTCAATTGATTTTTTAAAAGCAAATTGGAAATATGTTATTTTATCCATAAATATTTCAGTATATATCTCTAAAAGATTAGGATTCTCTTTTTTTTATAATAATTTTTTACTATGTTATATTAGTCACCATACAGTACGTCCTTAGTTTTTGATGTAGTGTTCCATGATTCATTGTTTGTGTATAACACCCAGTGCTCCATGCAATATGTGCCCTCCTTAATACCCATCACCGGCCTATCCCAGTCTCCCACCCCCCTCCCATCTGAAGCCCTCAGTTTGTTTCCCAGAGTCTATAGTCTCTCATGGATTCTCTTTTTTTAAAAGATTTATTTGTTTGAGAGAGAAAGAGAAAGCACGAGTGGGAGGAGCAAAGGGAGAGAGAATCCGAAGCAGGCTCCACACTGAGCTCAGAGCATGATGTGGGGCTCGATCTCAGAACCCTGAGATCACAATCTGAGCCAAAACCAAGAGTCGGATGCTCAACTGACTGTGCCACCCAGGTCCCCAAGATTAGGAGTCTTTTAGCTAATTGCAATCATTCATGAGTACCATCAAATATCCAGTGTTCAGCTTTCCCAATTGTCTCGTAAATGACTTTTTTTCGTTGTTGTTGTAATTACATGTTTCAAACAGGCTTTAAGCAAGGTCTACTTACTGCATTTGTTTCAGATATTTCCTAAGTCTCTTTTTCTTTATGTATTCCTAGTGTCATTTTGTTTGTTTTGTTTTTTGTTAAAGAAGAAGCTAGGTTTGTTTTGTAGAGTGCTTACATTATGAATCTTGCTGATTGTATCATCTTGATGTCATTTAGCATGTTCCTTTGCCCCCTAAATTTTCTATCAATTAGTAGTTAGATTTAAAGCTTTGATCAGAATATTTCTTAGGTGGTGGGTTGTTCTTACACCAGGAGGTACTAATCTAGAATACCACTTTGAATGGTTTCCTCATATAGATACAGAATAATTTCTTTAACCAATCACTTACTATTGCAATTTAAATTGTTTCTTGCATGTATTGTGATTATCAGCACTGAGACAGCAGCCTTTTAGCCAAAACAAATTCCTTTCTTTAGAATAGATTCCTATAAGTAAATGTAGAGCCAGAGCTCAAAATAAATGACCTTTGAGAAGGTTCCAAGGAGTTAAACTTTCTAAGAGGCTCTTTCTTTCTTTCTTTTTTTTAATTAACATATAATGTATTATTTGTTTCAGGGGTACGGGTCTGTGATTCATCAGTCTTACACAATTCACGGCGCTCACCATAGCACATACCCTCCCCAATGTTCTAAGACGCTCTCTTGATAACTCTGAACTAGGCCATGGCATAAAGGCTGGCTGGGTTTAAGGGTAAGTGAAAGTATATCTCACTCTCATGAGGTTACTCTTACTTTGCTTTACTGTGGCCTAAGCCAGTGACCAGGGCAAAGACCTCCTATAGAATCCGGGGTCCGTGATGGCAGATGCAGCCACCCTCCACCCTCACCCCAGGCACCCTTTCTTCATGGGGGAGCTGCCCACACGTCAGTCTCAGCACCCACATGGAGTAAAGGGCTGCCAGGATGGAGGAGACTGTCTAGGATCATTTCCTTGTACCCTTTGTTAGGTTTATGATGCCCAGATTCTGGGTTCATTACTTCTTGTGAGACTTCTACTTAGCTTAGCTTCTTCCATGTGATATCCTTGTTGTACTCAAGGAGTCAGTGTACTGGGCTGGCCCGAGTTTCCTTCACAATTTTTGTTGGGAGCCAAGATGTTTGAATCATTCTAAAGTCTTTAGTAGCCCCTTCTCCACTCTAGTTTGAAGGAGAAGGGAGGCGGTGAAACCCCTCCTAGCTCCAGCCTGGGAGTGTTGAACTTTCTCATATAATGGCGCAGGCCCGTGAAAAATAGGAGTAGAGCAGGTCAACTTCTGACTCCCCTTGCCCCGAGAAGATGATCCAGAGCACTGATGAATCCGGAAGCACTTTGCACTTGCAAAGTGTCTTACTACAAAGGCAACAAGACCCCAGCAGGTGACTTTATGGAGCTGAGTAGAAGCAACGTGAGCACAGGCCGTGTGCTCCTGATGCCCCAGTCTTGGGCAGAACCACACTTGCAACAAGTGGGTAAATGTCAGTGAAGACCCAGAAGTAGGTAAAGATGCTGAATATAAATGAAGTTGATAATAGAAGCCACTGATTCAGGACACTGAATTCTGCTGCCCTAAGGGGAACACTGAAGTCAGCCTTTGTAACAGTCCAGCCTTGTTTAGCTTATCAAATCTGGCTGGAGCAAAAGCCGCAGGATCCACCCACTTCATCAGAAACAAGTCTGAACAAGCCAGGCACTGTCCATCAGATACCCAGGCATTTTGACAGTTCAGTTCTGACCACCAGCCAAATGTAAATTGAGAATGCCAAGTCATCCATCATGGGTCAGCCACGTGTGAGGTTAATGCCCCATCTTCTAGAAGTACACAAAAGGCCATTTGAGTAGGAAAGTCCCACCAACTCCTGCTGAAACACGTAGCCTACATTCGGATCATCTTTCTGAACAGCATCTTGGTTTGGAAGGCACAGCTGTTGCTGAGATCCCTGAATATAGCCTGCTGTTCTCTGTGGAAGCTAGGGTAGATTAGTGTGGTTAACTTGAGATGCAGTAAAGCCCTCCAGTCTGCCCCCTCCTCCAAATAGCCAACCTGCTGGCAGCCAGATGCTGATGTTTACCGTATTATCCATGTCTGCTTGCTAGTGGGAAAAGCGGGGTGGTAGTTGAACCCATCGTATGACTTTAGGAACATCAGCACCCCTCTCAGGAGCTTGGTTCCACAGGAACGGGCTCTACTTCATACTGGAAAGTCCCCTTGGGAATAAGCACTCAGCACTTCTGATCCTGGGAGGGTGATGATTGACAGAAGTGGCCTTCTCTGACTCAACTCCCAGAGGTGTGGCTTTTAGAGAATTCCGTGAAACATGAGACATGGACCAAGGACAAAGCCAGAGTCAGGTTTATGCCTCTAACAGCTGTGGTTTTCAAATTATTTCGGATTGAAGACGTTGAAACAACAGCTGCAGATTTATTCCTTGTTCTTGGGATGGAAGGTGTTGGATGCAAATACAATGGAGACACAAAGGCCATGATTATTTTCTTCTTCAATAAAACCCAAATTATGTCTTGGGCCCCATAAAATAAGATGGAAGTGAATACATGGGGTTAGGTACCCCCAACCCCTGTGGCTTTCCAAACTCAGATGAATATTTTTGCTGGAAGATGCCCCAGGCTCATAGAGTCCTGAGAGACCTTAAAGTTATCTAGTCTATGTATAGGAACTGCATGGCCCTCCTATGTCATTCCTCATGCTTGTGTCCATGACAGACATTGTTAGCTCTAGCCTGCTTTCAAACATTCCCTCTCATCACAGAGGTGGTCCAGGCAGTATCTGGCAATGATACGAGCTGACACTCAAGATCAAGGTCTTTGCCATCCCCGATCTAGCCCAACTCGTGCATTTTACACGTGGAAAACTGGGGGTCAGAGGGGAAGAACCTGCCGAAAGTCACACAGTGAATCAGTGTTATTTGTGGAAAGTGAAATAAAGGGGTTAGAATTCTTAGAAATGTCGAGCAAAATATAGGTCACTGCTTACTTACCTATTGTGCTGTATTTGTTCTGTTTTCCTAGATTCATCACACTGTTTCTCTAAATTTTGAGGGCTTTTTTTCCTAATATAAAAGCAATATATCTCTCTAGAAATACAAATAAACAAAACAAAAAACCCACTCAAAAGCAGCACTTACACATAAAACTATTGCGTTAAAGCCATGGTCTATAGACCTTTTCTACATGTATGTGTACCTTTACCTATATATCTATATTTTTATGTGGGAGTAAATCAAGTTTCCTTTTTAGAGTTCCTGATCACAAGAAATTCTTAATGAAAGCAATGCTTCAGGTCATACCCTTGATTGGACCCATGTTGTACATATTGTTTTGTGACCTGGTTTGAGTAAATGCTCATCAATTGCAATGTCTAAATATTCATGGAACTTCTGTTGTTAGAAATTTAGACTATTACCAGTACTTTGCTACTCTAATATCCACTCTAAAATCTTTGCTCACAAGCTTAATTGTTTTCTTAAGGGCAAGCACATTTTAAAGGCTCCTGACACATTGACAAATTGCTCTCCAATAGAGCTGGGAGAGGGAGGCCAGCAGTGTCTCTGAAGTACGTTCTGTTTTAGCAACTTTACCAACATAAGATCTCATTATTTCTATTCTTCGTTTATTCTCCTGTCAGTATACTTTGTACATCAAGAAAGAGTGTAGAATTTCCAAAGGTAAAACCATACTTTTGCAGTTCCCTGGGTAAGATACATGACTAAACACATAATAGTGAATTAACATTTACTGAACATTTACCAAGTGCCGGGCATCAGGCATGAACTCATAGCCTTGACAACAACCCACCTTGTAGGGGAAGTTCAGAAGGGTTGAGTAACTTGCCTGATGTTCCATGGGACCAAGCGTGGTTCAGTCTGACCTGCATACCAACCCCTTTGCCGTGCTGCCTCCACATAGTCACTACAAGTAAATATTTGTATGTGGGCTGATTGATTATTTTCCTCTGGTAGGACAGACCTGAGCAACTCAGAAGGGAACAGCCATAAAAATAGGCTAAAAACGCAATCTTAGTTCTCCTAGTCAGTCCTGACTGGAATAGCCCTGGATTTCAGCAATGTTTAAGCTGGGTTTGAGGGTATGACCTGAGGTAATATTTTTATTAAGGATTTCTTATGACTGGGAACTCAAAGAAGGAAACTTGAATTATCCCATATAAAAATATAGCCACCCAAGATTATCAGTGGCATTTCCTTTTTATAGTGTTTGGTGCTAATAATAGCCCCAAACTCCTCAACCCAACTTTCCAGCTTTTTAAAAGAACAGTACTTACAAGAATGTCTGAATACTTGTGACTGGTGAGATTTATTCCATCCAGTGTTTCCTGTGGTTTCTCTGGAGAAAGCAAAGGGCTTGGGAGTTGGGGGCTACGTACAGTCTCTGTGCTGCCACAGGGACCTGGTGAGTGACAGCCAGAGAGAGAGGTTGCTAAGGAAGTGAGACGGGGATGTGAGGTGAGAGGAGGAGAGATGCCTGAGGGTTTTTACGGAGAAACCAGAGCAAGTCAGATCATCTGTCTTAGGTTCCAGGGAGCCAAGTAGGAAAAATGGGCCCCTCTCTCCCTATTGTTGTTCTCTGGACAACCCTGTTCATGTCAGTCCAGCACTTGGTGTCTGATAGGACCCGAGAAGGGATTGCAACCTCTAAGAGCCTGAAAGGTCTTGGCAAAGCAGAGAATGATTTTATAAACCAAAATATTCTCTGAAGGTTTCCAGCCCTTGTCTACTTCAACGTCTTCCACAGCATGTCTACTGGTGGAGGACCTCTCCCTGCCACAGCATCTGTGGAACAGTTCACCATGTTTCAAGGCTCTCTCCTTTAGAAAAAATTATTTTTGGAGATATAATTTACATAAAATAATATGTACTCATTTTAAGTGCACATACAGCTCGATACATTTTGATGAATGTGGGCACCCATATAACCATCACCACAATCAGGATGTAAAACACCCCCCTTCACCTCAAAAAAATTCTTATCTGCTCCTTCTAGCCAATCCCCTCCCCCCAGCCACCACTGATCTACTTTCTATCACCGCAACTTAGTTTTGACATTTTCTGAATTTCACATAAATTGGATCATAGGGTATGTACTCTCTTGGTCATGACTTCCTTCACTAGGCATAACATTTTTGAGATTCACCAGTGTTATTGCATGCATCAACAGTTCTTTTGCACTGCTGAGTAATATACTATTGCGTGGATATACCACAATCTGTCTAGCCCTTTGAGTTTGCTTCTTTTGATTATCATGAATGAAGTTGTTCTACACATTCATATAAAAATCTTTTTGGGGTATATGTGTTCCTTTCTCTTAGGTGAATATCTTGGAGTGGAATTGCTGGGTCATAGAATAAGTGTGTGTTTAACTTAATAAACACCTGCCAAACTGTTTTCTAAAGTGGGGTATCTGAAAGTTTCAGTTGCTTCACACCCTCACCAATGTTTGGTATTATCAGTCCCTTTAAGTTTAGTCATTCTCAGTGGTATCAAGTAGCATCTCACAGTGCTTTTAATTTGCATTTCCCTTCTAACTAATCATGTTGACTATCTTTTCATGTGCTTGTTGGCCATTCATATATCACCTTTTTTGAAGGGTCTGTTCAAATCTTCTGCCCATTTTTCTTTAATTGAACTATCTTCTCTTTATTGACTTCTCAGAGTTCTTTTTATATTCCGGTTACAAGTCCTTTATCTGATATTTGCTTTGCAAATATTTTCTCCATATGTGGCTTGCCACTTCAGTTTCTTAGTAGTGTCCTTCAAAGTGCAGTAGTGTTTTGTTTGGTTTGGTTTGGTGAAGTCTAATTTATCAGTTTTTCCTTTTATGGTTTAAACTTTTGTGTCCTGTCCATGAAATCTTTGCCTACCTCAAGGTTGTGAATATTTTCTCCTATGATTTCTTCTAGAAGTTTGTAGTTTAAGCTTTTGCTTTTAGCTCTATGATTTATTTTGAAGTAATATCTGTATATAATGTGAGGTAAAAGCCAAAATTCCTTTTTTTATATATAGATATCCAATTGTTATATAAATGTGAGTTGACTTCTGGTCTTGCTACTCACTAGCTTCATGACCTTGGACAAAGACTTAAACTCTCTGAGGCTTCATTTCTTTATCTGTAAAATGGGATAATAGTACCTACTTCTGGGGCACTTTATTTTCCTTCAAAGAATATGTATAAAAGATTTGTCATTGTGCTTGGCATAGTAGGTTATAACTGTGAGCTGCTTTTGTTCCTGGTCTGAATACTAACATCAATTATATTTACAAAGCTATTTTTCCATTTATAAAGCGTGTTTGCATATAGTTGGTATGAACTCATCCTATTCCTCCATGTCAGGCTTTAAGACCCCTGAGAGAAAATCCTTATGCTTCATCTGTACTCAGTAGAAACTGTAGGTGGAACTGTGATTTTCTGAAAGGCAGAGGTTGTGTTTGCTCTTCTTTGCATTCTCCCCAGTGTCTAGATTGTGCTGGCTACACACACTAGGTACTCAATGGTAGTGTGATTTCATTTAGTGGGACAAAAATCTATCTAAGTTCTTCTTGAAATCAGTCATGTTTCCAGTCTTTTCTATCATCTCTTTTTTCCTCCACAGAGATCTCATGGATTCTGAACCACCTTTGATGATCAACCCATGGCTTCCACATCCCACTTTCTGCTTGGTTTGCTTCAGTCCTCCTGTTTTCAACACCCTCACCCTAAAAAGTTTAAAAGCACACTCCTTGGTGGTATCCTAATCGAAGCTTTTTCGGTTGCAGATGCAGAAACTCACTCAAGTTAGTTCAGTAGAAAGCAGTGAAAGGTTACAGGGGGACAATCACACAAGTGTGTGGGACACAGGAGAGCTTAGAGGAGAGCTTGCTTGACTTGAGTAACCAAGGAGAGCCCCTCTATTTTATTCTATATAAAAGCTTCTGAAATGAAGTCTGGATATGTTTGAAAAGGTGAACATGGTGGGAGAAGTCTTTTCCAGTAGATGAAACAGCTTGTATAAAGGGAGGAAGATAGAAATGCGCTAGTTATTCTCAAATACTGCTTGGTACTGTGTTTATTTGGGAATCCAACTCATCTTTCCCAACTGAATTTTGAATATGAGCTTTATATTATATTTCTTCATATTCCTTTAGAACAAAATAATATTAATACAGATTACCATCATCACCACCATCATCATCATCACCACGAGAACTATTTATTTGACATTTATGTGCTAGGTACAGTGTTAATTGCTTTTCCATATTTTTTTTCTAATCCTCAAATGCTTTTGAAATTTTATAGCTGAGGAGTTTGAGGCTCAGGGAAGGCGTGTACTTTAACTTGACCAAAGTGATTACTTTAAAGACACATACAGGGGAAAGACAAATCCAACACTGTTCTGCCAGTTCCCAAAGTCTCTTAATCTTGAAGCTTAAGGCCTCTTAAGGACATGGTTTCAACTCTTGACTTGCTTGTTGAATGAAAAAGGCTCCCTGTGATTGGTATTGGAAATCCTCCCCCCACCCCTTCTCAGTCGTCTATAACTATTAAGCTATTAGTGCAGTCCTAAACTAAAGATCTTTAATGATGACTTTGTCCATCATGAAGGTTTCTGGCTCTTTGAAAAAGACAGAAAATCATTATTTCTTCTGACAAGCCCTTCTTCAAATGGGATCTTAATCCTCAAACCTGCAGGAATATTGACACTGGGAGGAAGTCATTGCTCAGCTCCAGTTAGCACTGCTAATCTTTGGGCAAACTGCTTCTTTTAAAGTCGTTTTCTTGGCTTGGCTTTCTATGTAGAGAACTTGGTTACAGAGAAGGCATGGGAAGGGCTTTGCAACTGATACTGATCAATAATCTTCAAGACACAGGGAAGAATGACAGGCTTAAGTGATCCTTGGTGACCCTACTGAGCCAAATGCGCTTTCAAGATATCTACAACAGTGACTTTTTTTTTTAAAGATTTTATTTTATTTATTTGACAGAGAGAGACAGCTAGCGAGAGAGGGAACACAAGCAGGGGGAGTGGGAAAGGAAGAAGCAGGCTCCCAGCAGAGGAGCCTGATGTGGGGCTTGATCCCAGAATGCCGGGATCACGCCCTGAGCCAAAGGCAGATGCTTAACGACTGAGCCATCCGGGTGCCCCCAACAGTGACTTTTTAAACCCAGGTCCCTATTCAGAGAAATATACTAACTTGTGTATTTGTTGTGCTCTCTTTGAGATGGAATTCTTGGGCCAGCAAAGGAAACCCTCTCATCTGCATTCTCTGAATCATGGTCCCCATATACCATTGAAATTACTCACAGTCTGTAAAAGAGGAAGCAGGGTTATGGAGAAGGACCCTGGCCCAGGAAGGAGTATGAATCATTCCAATGTGGTACACGGGGCACCACCCACTGTTGGCATTAAATCCCAACTCTGCCCTGCCCTCAGCATCCCCTCCCACTGCCTGCTCTGGTGATCTGTGTAACACACAGTCTCATAAACACAGCTCTGAGTTGGTTGCTAAGACCAATTGTTTGCATCCATATAACTCTTTGTAGTTAGCAAGGCATCTTAAATCATTTATCAATCCACCCACCCATCCACTCTGTGAAAACGTACTTGGTAATAATAGTAATATTATGGGCGCACCATGGGACAAGCATTGTGCCAGACATAGAAGGTATAGTGATAATCAAAAGAGTCATACTGTCATGGTCGCTGCCATCATGGAGTTGATAGTCCATAGCAGTGTTTTTGTTTGTTTGTTTGATTAAACAATTCAGTGAAATTCAGTTGAATGGTGTTATAAAAAGTATTTCTTACTGAGGGTCATGGCCAAAAACATGGAAACACAGTAGTTTAGTGGAGGCTATTGTCAAAGATTCCTCTAACTATCCTCCTCACAGTCACCGGAGAGTTCATGGAGTCTCATGGAAGAGACAGAAGATATTATTACTATTCTTGCTTGTGATAGTATTTGTTGGGCATTGTACCTTGCAGGGAAAACAAAAGTTATCAAACACATCTGTCCTTGCCTTCAATCCCTTTGGGGCTCCCCGTTACCCTCAGAATGAATACTCAACAGCTTAGCCTGGAGGATCTGGTTTCTATCTCTCTGTCTCCTTTTACCACTATTCATACCACTTCCCTCCATCCTCCTCAAATGCCCTCCTGACCCCAGCTGCTTGGAAATACCTCCTCACCTTTGAACACTCAGGTTAAGTGTCACTTCTGCTGTGTCTTTGCTTCTTGTTTGGTCTTTCACTGCCACATCTGCTTTTTTCTTCTGGTTATGGCACCCTGTTTTCGTTAGAAGTCCCTTCCACCCCACCACCACCACACTCGATGAGGTGCTAATGATAGGCAGGGCTCATAGGGTAGGTTCCTGACCCAGACCTAGAACCCCGCATTCTGGATACTGCAGTTGATTCAAGGATATGGTATATAATCCAAGCAAGGCCAGTCACAGTCTGTGAGCCTTTCGTGTTAAGATAGTTCAAGCTGGGCCTCCAAATGGTCATGAATATACAATGTCTATCTTCACAGCACTCTAATTTGTCTATAGCATGTCTCCTACCATACTGTAAATTCCCTTAAGACAGGGACTGTTCTTTGATTTAAAATATGTGTGTGTATTACTTTGTGTGTCTACAAAGAGAATATATTGTAGGAAAGTGGTGGACAATTTGCTGTTGAAAAATTTTAAAACACAAAAAGGTTGTAAAACACTTGTAATCCTCCCTCTCCCAAAGACATTTTTTTAAAGATTATTTATTTATTTATTTATTTGAGAGAGAAAGAGGAAGGGCAGAGGGGGAGGGAGAGGGAGAGAGAATCTCAGGCAAATTCTACACTAAATGTGGAGCCCAACTTGGGACTCGATCCATGACCCTGAGATCACAACCTGAGCCAAAACCAAGAGTCAGATGCTTAACTAACTGAGCCACGCAGGGGCTCCTCCCAAAGACATTTTAACAGTCTTTTTATAATACAGATACACACAAAACTCACATTTTGCACAGGGAGAATATAATTGAACATACGACTTTATAACTCTTTTTTTTTTTTTTTCGCTTAAGTGATATACTGTGTAAACTTTTCCGTGTAATTAGCTGTTTTTCCTCATGATTTTTCTTGGCCATCAATTATTTTTAATCAGGTGGAAAATGTATCATGGGCTATTCATCAAAACTCTATTTGAAGTTTAGTGGTTTTTACTTCTCATTATTATAAAAAAAATGCAGTGTCTGATTTATGCCAAAGATGACACTGCAAAGAGTGGTCTTTTCATTGAACGATACTGATCAATGAGATATCCATATGGCAGGTGTGTAAGTTACCTATTGCTGGGTCACAATATTACCACAAACTTGTACTTTAATCCAATGTGACATGTTATCTTAAAGTTTCTGTAGACAAGAATTTAGGCATGGCTTAATCAGGCCCTCTGCTTTAGGGTCTCACAAAGCTACAATCAAGGTGTCAGCTAGGGTTGCAGTATTGTCAGAGGTTCAACTGGGGAAGGATCTGCAATCAAATTCTTGTAGTTATTGGCAGAATTCAATTCCTTGCGGGCTACCAAAATGAGAGCCTCAGTTGTTGTTGTTGTTGTTTAAAGATTTATTAATTTATTTTAGACAGAGAAAGAGAAAGTGGGGTGGGGGGAGGAGCAGAGGGAGAGAGAATCTCAAGCAGACTCCCCACTGAGCATGGAGCCTGAAGCAGGGCTCCATCCCACAACCCTGAGATCATGACCTGAGCCAAAATCAAGATTTGGTTGCTTAACCAACAGAACCACCTAGGCTCCCCAAGAGCCTCAGTTTTCTCCTGACTGTTGGCTTGAGGCCACCCTCGACCTCCTTGCTGCATGCCTCTTTCCGTGGAGTACCTCAGAGAGAGACTCCTCCCTAGTTGGGTGTTCCAATTTTAAGGAACCTAATCATGTACATGTAATCACATACATTCTGCCATGGCCCACACTCATGAGGAAGGGATCATACAAGAACATAAACACCAGTGTGGGAATCATAGGGGCTGCCCTAGACTCTGCCTCAGTGAGGTTTCCCAAACTTTCTTGATACATGGCACCTATAATACCTCGATAACTTTTTTCATGGCACCTCTAGCCCAGAAAAAATACCTAACATTTTTTTATTAAGCAGTTAGATCCAAACAATTTAGTAAATATTTATATCCTAACAATTTAGTAATCATCTGAAAAAAACAGTACTTATAATTTGAAAGGAAAAGAGTATTCTATTTTATTTTTAAACAATCACAATATTTGCTAATGGATTTACACTCTTGTTGGGCACCGTAGGGCTTATTGGGCCTTGAATCATATTGAACACCATTTCACACCTCCTGATTTCAAGGGGTATTTATTTTTATCACAGCAACTTCAAAAAACCCAGCTTTGCAAAAATATGATGTCATTGAAGAGAATGTAGTATGATTTAAAGTTGAAACTGTAAACTACTCCAAGTTAATAGTTTGTATGGTATCCAACAGATTGTCATTGTGCTTCTCTCAAAAATGTAAACTATCTCTTGGCACCCTGTGAATTCACATGCCTTCCAAGGGTGACTTGGTACATAGTTTGGGAACCATGGCCATATGGAAAAATTTCCTTGACCTTTACTTCATACCCTAAACAAAATCAATTTCCAATAGATTGCAGATCTGACAGTAAAATGAAAACAGCAAAGCTTTTAGAGCAAGAACATTTTTCTGATCCTGGGGTAGTACAAAATCTCTTGAATAGGATTCAAAAAGTACTAAACATAAGAAATTGATAAATTCGACAATATTAAGAATTTCTTTTCATCAAAAGTGAGTAAAAAGATACCTTATAAAGTGGAAGAAGGTATTTGCGTGCATGTATCTGACCAATGGCTTGTAGCCAGGATGTTTAAAGAAACCAATAATGAAAGGCCTATTCAGTAGAAAAATGGGAAGCAGACTTGAACAGACTTTTCAGAAAAGAGGTTATCCAATGACCAATAATTGTATGAAGAAGTTTCAACCTCTTTAATCATCAGGAAACGAAAATTGAAACCACACCTCGATACCAACACACCCACCAGATGGCTAACAATTTTTGAAAGTTTCATCAAGGATGTGAAGAAACCAGAACTCTTACAAAGTTGGTGGGGATGTAAACAGGTACAATCATTTTGTTAAAGTATGTAGCACTTTCTACTAAAGTCGATCATATATGATGACTCCGCATTGTCACTCCCAGGTAGATACCCCAGAAAAATACAGATATATCTTAACCAAAATATGTTGACAACAGCACTGTTTATAACAGTCTTAGTCTGGAAACTACCCAAATGTCCAAAAATTGCAGAATAGATAAGCAACTTGTGGTATATTCCAATAATGGACTACTATACAGAATAAGCAACTTATAACTACATAAACAATATAGTGAAATCTCACAAACATAGTGTTAGTAAAAGAAGCCAGGACATCCCAACCTTCCTCCTTCTCCCCGCACTCCCCACAATGTAAACCACATACTGTGTGATTCCATTTTTATAAAGTACAAAAAGAGTAAAATTAATCTATACTGTTAGAAGACAAGCTAATGGTTCCCCTTGGTGGAAAGGGCTTCTGTGAGTAGAAAGGGGCAAAAGAGGGCTTCTGGATCACTAGGCATGTCTTCTTTCTTGATCTGGGTACCATTCACATGGCTGTGTTCATGTTGCGAGAACAGTTGAGCAGTATACTTATCACACGTTCACTCAATACATGCATGTATATTGTACATCTGTACAAAGTTGAAAAAATGCTGCAATGAACATCATTATAGCTGTATTTTTGCAGATATATCTTTTTTTTTCTCTTTTGACAAAATTCCTAGAAGTGGAATTGCTAAATCAAATAGTTTGGACATTTTTACAACTTACAATATATCTTGCCAACTTGTCAGGGACTTCTTTTATTTATCTTTGTCTCCCTGTGCCTAGCATCATGCCACTGATTAATTGACATTTGAATAGGTCAACAGATGAATAAATGAGGGACTTCTTTCAATTCCTTGAATGAATCAGGTCTTTTCAAGCCTAAGAGCAGGTCGTGTTTGCTCTGCCCAGAAATCTTGTCCCCCTTTAACTCCCAGCTTTAAAAAACACTCAACTAAGAGCCTTCTCCAACCACGCTGTCTAAAGTACTCCTCCTCTTATTCTGTCTTAGCTTCTCTTGTTTACAAATCCCCATGCAAAATTATTATATTTGATTTATTTGTGTAGTTGCTTGTTTATTACCATCCTCTCACTGAATTCTAAGTACCACGAAGATAGGAATGACATATGTCTTGCCCACTATTTTAACCCCAGCACCTACCTAGCACAGTGCCCAGGAAGGAGAAAGCCTTTATGCTAATGAGACATTTTCAGCCACAGGGTGGCTCAGATGCAGTTAGATAGACTTAAACAACAAAACGATTTTTTTTTTGGCTCATGTAATTGAGAAATTCAAGGGATAGATTTACTTCGGACATGACTGGACCCACAGGTTCAAATAATATTGTTAGGCCCTTGTCTCTTTCTATTTCTTGCCACTATTTGACTTCATTTTTGGACAGGTTCTTTCCTGACACAGTAGCAAAAAACTACCCACACAGCCCCAAGCTTAAGTTGCTAACCATCTCAGAAGAAAAGGAAGCAACTTTTTGATAGGGCTGTCAAGAGTCTTGGGGAGGGGATGCTCATTGTGCCAGCTCAGGGCCATAAACCCATTACTGAGCCAAGCACAGTGGGTATGGGGTTGGAGTTTTACACCCAGGCCTTGGTTCTTTGACTGTCTCTGAGTGGTTGGATGGGTAGGAGAGGAGGCTCTTCCCCGTCCAAACCCTAAGTGCAGATGTGCACAGGTGCAAGACCACCTGGGGCTAATTACTTGCCTAACTCCCAGTCCAACTTACCGCTTGATGAGCTGCAGGGACTCGGCTCTCTCATGGGGTATATGCAGCCATTAACCCAAACCAGGCAGCTGAGACCTACAAGTAATTGAGCTATTTTCCAGCTAAGTGAGGCCAGCTAAAATTAAGTGCTTCCCTGAATCTTGATTGCCATTTTTATTCAGGCGGTATATTGGCATTCCCTGAATGCCTTCGCCCTTTGCAGTTTATTTGGGTTTTAGGTGGAGGTCTGCCCT
Organism: Ursus maritimus; assembly: GCF_017311325.1. NCBI lineage: Eukaryota > Metazoa > Chordata > Mammalia > Carnivora > Ursidae > Ursus > Ursus maritimus. The sequence goes on from NW_024423897.1 coordinate 16,608,901, forward strand.
TTATAGCAAACATAGGGGTGGAGTTCATATATAACATTTTCCTCCTTGCCAGTCCTTATCCTAAACTAAGTCCGTTAATACAGTTTTCTTGATCTAAGTCTTCTGCCCCCATCCTTCTGTTTTATCCACCTGCTTCACCTGCTTCAATCAGATCAAGCTAAAGTTGACTGAGCTAAGTGACAAATAGGAATTTTCTCATTGGTATGCAGAGGTACATCAGATGCGTAAACTCACTGGCAGCCTAGTATTCATTGCCTTGCAGACTCATCACTTTAGACTTCCAATTTGGCTCCTTTTTCAGGGTTTGTCCATGACCTTGAGGAAGTCAATTCCCTCTTTCTGGACCTTGGTAGCGCTAGCTATAAAATGAAATAATTAACCCATCTGCTGAATAAGGTGGTTTCTAAAGTGTCCCCTCAGATCTCTGATTTTGGAATTAGCTTTCTTTCTTTCTCCTTTCTTTCTTTCTTTCTTTCTTTCTTTCTTTCTTTCTTTCTTTTTAAGATTTTATTTATTTATTTGACAGAGACAACCAGTGAGAGAGGGAACACAAGCAGGGGGAGTGGGAGAGGAAGAAGCAGGCTCCCAGCAGAGGAGCCTGATGTGGGGCTCGATCCCAGAACGCCGGGATCATGCCCTGAACCGAAGGCAGACGCTTAACGGCTACACCACCCAGGTGCCCCTCAGAATTACCTTTCTCCCCTCCTTAGCAATCTGGTGATGAGAAGGTTACCATTACATGTGAGGTGGCTGTGGCACCAGCCACGTGATTTGTGTATTCCCATACAAAATGTCCAAAAATTATTAAGAATTTCAAGATAGCAACATCAAAGAATTAAGCCAAGTATGGGGCCCTTCTGAGAATGGGGTCCTGTGCAACTGCCTGGGTTGCACTTCTGTGAAGCCAGCATGGATGCCTGAATTAATTAGATAGGATTAGCCAGCTATGCTGATGTTCCTCCTCAGAATTCTGCTTTATATCTCTGCCATCTTTTGCAGGAATAGCAAAATCAAATATCTATAAAATAAATGAGCGATGTGGGCTGCGGGTGGTGGTGACTGTGACAAAAATGGAGAACAAACGTTCTCCCTAAAAGGAGCAGCTCATATTGTCTGCCATTTTTCATCATGGGAGAATTTAGATGTACTTTTGTTCACCCTTTTAATATTTCAAAAGAAACCAGGGTCATGATCCTGGATTAAAAAAACAAAAAACGAAAAACTCCTGAGGTTTTTTTTAAATGCTGGGAACTGTTGAGAAAAATTATCTATCTAAAATTTGGCAATGAGGCAAAAGGATAATTGCAATTCCTTTTAATGACATCCAAGAGCAGTGGTTCTCAAAATGTGCTTTCTAATCAACAGCATCATCACCACCTCAGAACAAAGCATTAGCATATATATGCTTATATATAAGTGGTATGAATAAAAGCAGTGATACAAGGGACAGAAGGGAGGAATTGAGATTATTTTGTTATTATAAGGTACTCACACTACCCTTGATGTGGTATAGTGTTATTTGAAAGTGGACTTGGATTAGTTGTAAATGTATATTGCAAACTCTAGAACAACCACTAAAAAAAAGTTTTAAAAAGGAAGTGTAATCAATTTGTTAAGAGAGAAAATGGAGTCATATAAGATGTTCAAAGAGCCCACAAAAGGCAGAAAAAGAGTGAGAGACAAAAATAAGGACAAAGAACAAGGACAACAAATAGAAATCAGTAACAAATATGATAGATATTAATCCAACTGTATCAATAAGCTCTTGGAATATCAATAGTCTAAATGAACCAATTAAAAAATGAGAGACTGTCAGAGTGAATTAAAAAAGACTCAATTATATCTTGTATACAAGAGACCCATTTCAAATATAAGACATGTATACATTAAAAGTTAATGGATGCAGAAAAATATACCATGACAACACTATTGAAATGAAAATAAGAGCATCTATATTAAGATCAGAGAGAGCAGATATGGAAGCAAGGATAGTTATTAGGGAAAAGTAGAGCATTACATAATGTTAAAGGGGTCAATATTCCAAGAAGACATAACAATCCTTAATGTGTTTGTGCCTAACAATAGAGCATTAAAGTATGTGAAGCAAAAACTAATAGAATTTCAAAGAGAAATAGATGAACCACTATCATAGTTGGAAACTTCAACACCCCTCTATCACAAATGGACAGAGTCAGCAGGCAGAAAATCAGTAAGGAAATAGATGGGCTCAACAACACCATCAATCAGCTAGATATAATTGACATCTATAGACTAGTTTATCCAACTATAGCAGAATACATATTTTCCTCAAGATCACATAGAACATTCTTCACTATAGATCACATTCAGAGCCATAAAACACACCTTACCGAATTAAAAAAGAATAGAAATCATACTATAACAACACTCAGACCACAGTGAAATTAAATTAGAAAGCAATAATAAAAGGATAAATGGAAAATTTCAAAATACATGAAGATTAAATAGTATACTTCTAAATAACACATGGTCAAAGAAAAAATCTCAAGAAAATTTAAAACTATTTTGGGTTAAATGAAATGAAAAAAACAGCTCATCAAATTTGTGAGATACAATGATCACGGTGATTAAATGGAAATTTATTGAATGTGTATATTAGAAGGAAAAAAAATAAAAAATTAATAATTTAAGCTTCCATCTTATGACACTAGAAAAAGAAGGGTAAATTAAATCCAAAGTAAGCTGAAGAAAATAAATAATAAAAATTAGAGCAGAAATCAATGAAATTGAAAACAAGATATCAATATGGAAAGTCAATTAAACCAAAAGCTGGTTCTTTGAAAAGATCAATAAATCGATAAGCCTCTAGCCAGGTTAACTATGAAAAAAAGACAGAAGATACATTACTAATACCAGAAGTGAAAGAGGGGACATCGGTACAGACTCTGTGGACATTAAAAAGATAATAAAGTAATACAAGAACAACTCTATACCCACACATTTGATAACCGAGATGAAATGGACCAGTTCCTTGAAAGACCCAATTTGCCAAAACTGACACAAGAACAAATAGACAAAGTGAATAGGCCTATAACCATTAAAGAAATTGTATCAATAATTAATAACCTTCCAAAACAGAAAGCACCACACCCATGGATTCACCAGTAAATTCTACTAAATATTTAAGGATGAAATTATACCAATTCTCCACAACCTGTTTCAGAGGATAGAAACAGAAGGAACCCTTCCTAACTCATTATATGAGGCCAGCATTACCCTTATACCAAAACCAGGTAAAGACATTAACAAGAAAAGAAAACTACAGATCAAAATCTCTCATGACCATTGATGCAAAAATTCTCAATAAGATATTAGCAGATTGAATCCAACAATATACGAAGAGAATTATATACAATGATCAAGTGGGGTTGTCTCAAGTATGCAAGACTGGTTCAACACTTAAAAATCAATTAATATAGTCTACACATCAACAGGCTAAAAAAGAAAAATCCATTGATCATATCAATAGATACAGAAAAAGCATTTGACAAAATCCAACACCCATTCAGGATAGAAATTCTCAGTAAACTAGGAGTAGAAGGGAATTTTCTTAACTTGATAAAGTCTATCTACAAAAAACCTACAGCTAACATCACACTTAATGGTGAGCAACTTGAACATTTTCCAATAACATGAGGTACAAGGCAAGGATGCAACTTCTCAACACTCCTTTGCAATATCATGCTGGAAGTTCTAGCTAATGCAATAAAAAAAGAAAATAAAAGATGTACAGATTGGAAAGGAAAAAATAAAGTTATTTTCATTTGCAGATAATATAATTATCTATGTAAAAAATCTGAAAGATTGACCAAAAAAAACTAAAAAACAAAACAAAACAAAAAACTCCTGGAACTAATAGGTAATTTTTGCAGGGTTGCAAAATTTACAAGGTTAATACACAAAAGTCAACCACTTTCCTTTATACTAGCAATGAACAAGTGGAATTTGAAATAAAAAATGCAACATCATTTATACTAATACCCCCAAAATGAAATACTTAGGCATAAATTTAACAAAATATGTACAGGATCTATATGAGGAAAACTATAAACTCTGATGAATGCAATCAAAGAACTAAATAAATGGAGAGATATTCCATGTTCATGGATAGAAAATTCATTATTGTCAAGATATCAGTAAGGAGGGCATGTACTGCACGGAGCACTGGGTGTTATACACAAACAATGAATCATGGAATGCTACATCAAAAACTAATGATGTACTGTATGGTGACTAACATAACATAAAAAAAAAGATATCAGTTCTTCCCAACTTAATCTATAGATTCAACGGAATACTTATCAAAATCTCAACATGTAATGGATATTGACAAAGTCATTCTAAAGTTTACATAAAGAGGCAAAAAACCTAGCATGGCCAACACAATACTGAAGGAGAACAAAGTTGGATGCTACTCAACTTCAGGATTTACTACAAAGCTACACTAATCAAGACAGTGTGGTATTGACAAAAGAATAGAAAAATAGACCAATGAAACAGAATAAATTTCCCAGAAATAGACCCACATGAATGTAGTCAACTAATCTTTGACAAAGGAACAAAGTGCAACACAGTGGAGCAAAGATTTTTCCTTTTCACAAGTGACACTAGTACAACTGAACAACCACATACAAAAAAAGGGGGGAGGGAATTTAGACAAAAGCCTTACATTCTTCACAAAAATTAGCTAAAAATGTATCACAGACTATGTAAACGCAAAACTATAAAACTCCTGGAGGGTAATATTGGGGAAAACCTAGATGACCTTGGGCATGCAGTGACTTTTTAAACATACTTTTATTTTTTATTTATTTTTGTTTTTAAAATTAAACATACTCTTAACATACAGTCCAACAATCATGCTCCCGGAAATGAATTGCAAACTTATGTCCACACAAAAACCTGTACGTGGTATATAGCATATTTATTCATAATTGCCCAAACTGAGAAGCAACCAAGATGTCCTTCAGATAAATAAATCCTGTTATATCAAAACAATAGAATATTATTCAGTGATAAAAAGAAAGAAGCTATCAAGCTATGAAAAGACATGGAGGAACCTGAACTGGATAGTGCCAAGTGAAAGAAGCCAATCTAAAGAGGCCACATATCATGTGATTCCAACTATTTGACACTCCAGAAAAGACAAAACTAGAGAGACAGTAAAAAGATCAGTGATGGGCAGTTTGGGGATTGGGGAGAGAGATGAATAGGCAGATCACAGAGGATTTTTAAGGCGGCAAAACTACTCTGTGTGATATTTATCATGCTAGATACATGTCATTACACATTTGACAAAACCCGTAAAGTGTATAACACCAAGAGTGAACCCTAACGTAAACTATGTACTTCAGGTGGATAAAGACGTATCAGCGTAGGCTCATTACATCAATCAGAACAAATGTTCTGCTCTGGTGGGGAATGTCAATAGTGGCATAGGTTGTGGGGGGGAGGGAAGGGGAGTATAGTGAATTCTTTATATGTTCTGTTCAGTTTTGTTGTGAACCTTACACTTCTCTAAAAAACAAAGTTTTTTTAATTCAAAAACTATTTCCTTCAGGGTCGTGTGGGAACAAACAAATATCAAAATCTCCTTCCGGGCTGTCGAGGTACCCCTGTGTGCTTCTGAGCATGGCCTGAATTCAGCCCAATTTCCAGAGTGACAAGGAAATGATGAGGGGAAAAAAGGCGATTTGGCCAGGAATTTGAAGCTGGGGTGCCCTGTGAACTCGGGCATGGTGGATCCCACAGCCACCGCAGGCAACTTCACCTCTTCAAGCCACAGTGTGCTCTTCTGTAATAATACCAGAGTAGCATAGTGGTTACAGACCCTAATGGCTTCAGAGGGTCTGAAGCTTCTCATATTTCAGTTTGAATTCAGGCTTTGTCTCCAACCTCGCAACTGCACGAACATGCTTCCATTGCCGCCCACCTCTAGCTTCAAAGTACGAAAATCAGTAGTACCTATGGTGGAGGGTTGTCCTGAGGATAAAATGTGATAATGTACCTGGCACACTGTAAACCTATAGCAATCAGTTATAACTATTATAATTAGGTGGACATATTATATTGCCAAAGTTTGACTCTTTCTGACCTACAAAATCAACAATTCTATGTGGTTTGACTTTACATGTCTTGTGGGACCGTTATGGGCACTAAATAAGATCATATAGGCACTGGGCTTGCTACCCTTTGAGGTGTTCAATACACAATCGTGATGATTATTATTATTTTTTTATCCACAATCCTGGGGACAGTAGCTGTTGTTGAGAAATCAAAGGACCCAAGACACACATCAGGAAACTTGATCATCCTCTGTAACTATCGTTTCATTTACTTGTCAGTTCCTACTCCCAGCCCTCTTTTCCCTCACCTCCTCCTACCCTAATTATTATAGTGGAGACCTGGATTTAGAAATCTTTGTATTTGTAGATTCTAGCAAATGCTAGGCTCGTAATAAGTGCTTAAGAAATTTTGTTGAATGAGTGATTCAAAGAGTTTTATGGGTTTCCCAGGGTTTGGGGGGATTTGTTTCTCTTGTGGATTACTGGGGCCAAAAAAGGAACTAAAGACTAAAATCTTGAACATAACCAAGGGACTTGAGTAAAAGACCTCTTTAGGCTTTAATTCATTCCGTCAGAATGTGTCCAATAATCCTAACCTTGCTCCATCAGACAGTATTTGAATTGCAAGAGTGTTGCTGGGAAAATACACATTTGTTAGAATGGCTCAAATTGAAAGAACTTATGATACCAAGTTCTGATGAGGACGCAGAGTACCTGGAACTCTCATCTATTGCTGATGGGAAAGCAAAACCGTTAAATCACTTTGAAAAATACTTCTTGTAGTTTCTTATGAAGTGAAACATATATTTAACCACAAGACCTAGCACGGTCACTCCTAATTATTTACCCTAGAGAAATGAAAACTAATGTTCACATAAAAATTGAATATTTATAGTGACTTTATTCATAATTGTCAAAAACTGGAAACACCCAATGTCCTTCGGCCGGCAAATGGATAAAGTAACTGTGGTACATTCGCACAATGAAATACTACGGAATAATAAAGAGATGGGAACTACTGATACATGCAACAATATGGATGAATCTTAAATACATTTTAGTGAATGAAAGAAGCCAGACTCATGCTAAATTCTGGATAGTTCCATTTATGTGATATTCTGGGAAAGGCAATGCTATGGGGACATAAAACAGATCAGTAATTGCTAGTGATTGGGACTGACGGAAACCAGAGTGAAGTTTTTGAAGTGATCCTTATTGTGGAAGTGGTGATTTGATTGTATGTATTTGTCAAAACTCATAGTCGGGTACACTAAAAAAATGGAGAATGTTAACATATGTAAATCATACTCAAATAAACCAGACTTTAAAAAAAGAGCTAAGTTGCTGGGGAAAATGGTTTACAAAAGCAAAGTTATCACTTGGCAAATATTATTACCATAGTAAGGGCCAGTGGAGACAGTTCTCCTAAGAGCAACTTGGAAGTGTGCCGAGCCAGAATGAAATAATAATTATTAATTATTTGATTTATAATTTATTTAATCAAATATTTATTGTGCCTTCCAGATGTTGGGGGGATGAGAGCGAATCAGGTGCACCTCCTATTCACAAAGGGCTCACAATGTAGTGGGAGCGGGGTAAGAGAAAGAAAATTACAGTATAACATGGTCATTATCTTTGATATTATTTTAAGAACCAGTATATAATTAGACTCTTCACACATTATACAATTAAAAGGACAAGCTAAGCATTAGGAATACACTCCTTACCCCTGTACTTAACAGCAGTAGAACGAGGATAATAAAAGCTAGTGTTTATTGACCGCTTACTTTGTGAGAGGTGTTATTCTAAGCACCCATTTAAGCCTCACAAAAACCCTATGAGTTAGGAGCCATCATAGAAAAGTTGATTTGCCCATGGTCACTCGGCTATAAAGGATAGCAAAAGGATTTAAGCCCTGGTATGATGGCCACCTCCTAACCGCGACAGTATACTGTAGCTAGAGAGGAACAGTGACCTGGGTCCCCTGAACTCCCCAAACTTGGAACTGGTTGTTCCAACTCTACCTCAATTTCCCTAACATCAGAGGAAAGAGTCAAGCATGCAAAACTCTCTGTGTGAGACACCAGGTAAACCATTATTCCCCTTGTGATCCTTTCCTGTGCTTGCTATTTACCCACCCACCCCTATTACTAAAGTAATATGTAATTATTATAAAAAAATGGAAGAGGCAAAAAAAAAAAAAAGATAAACAGAACCCAAGAAACCAAATGAAACAAAAAACTCTTCTTCCATCCTTAGTCTCACCACCCAGAGGTAAATATTGCTAGCATTTTGGCACATTTCCAAATGTGCTGATCTTTTAAAAAATGTCTTTTATTTATATAGCTGAGATCATACTTAAATGTAATTTTGGAGCCTGCTTTTTTTCACTTAACATCAGAGCATGAACTCTTCATAAACATTATTTTAAATGGATGTATAATAATCCATCATGTAGATATTCTACAATTTATTAACTGTTCCTTCACAGTTGGATATTTAGGTCGTTTCTAATATTTTCACTATTATAAATAACACCACTATTAACATTCTGGTCCATAAATCTTATAGATTATTTTTTTAGGATAGTTCCCCAGAAATGTAATTACTAGGTTAAATGTCAAGAGTATTTTAAAGATTACATAGAGATGTAGTATTCTTTAAAAACAACAAACACATTCTTTACAAACAAATGGAAAGGCTTCCATGGGGTTAAAAGTTGTTTGTATGTTTGTGTCTGTGTATAAGTATGGAGGGCAGCGGATGAGAGGCAGAACTGGGAACTCTCTCACTACTTGGTCGGTGTAGGAACCACATGACTTTTTCTCTTAGGAGCTACTGCCCAATTTTCTGGGGCACATGCTGATTAAATATTGATCATTGAGTGCCAAAAATGGAAGCAAATTTCATGTATGGAGTTTGTACGCCTTTTGCAAGCATACTGTCCATAGAATCAGTGAGACTTGGCACCTGTGGTTTTTTTGTGTTTTTTTTTTTTTTAACCAGGCAGAGCACTTTCACTGCCATTATCTCAACAGCTTCTCATGCTCCTGGGTGAAATAGGTTAGGACAGCCATTACCATTCCCAGGTCATTGGTTAGAAACTCCCGCCCACAATGAAGTGAATTATCCAAAGTCACGGAGCTGGTGGGAGAGAGCTGGGACTAGAATTCTAGTCTCATGGTTCTCAGGCAGAAGCCCCTGTTATGGAATGAATTATATCTTCCCCCCACCCACAACCCCCATCCATATGTTGAAGCCCTAATCTGCAATATGACTATATTTGGAGACAGGGCCTATAAGGAGGTAAAAAAGATTAAATGAAGTCATAGGGTGGGGCCCTGATCTGGTAGGATTAGTGTCCTTATCAGAAGAGGAAGACCAGAGCTCGCTCTCTCTGCACACACACAGAGAAAAGGCCACAGGAGGACACAGCAGAAGGCAGCTGTCTACAAGCCAGGAAGAGAGGTCTTACCAGAAATCAACTCTGCCGACACCTTGATCTTGGACTTCCAGCTTCCAGAACTATGAGAAAATACATTTCTGTTGTTTAAGTCACCCAGTCTGTGGTATTCTGTTATGGCTGCCCTGGCAGACTAATACAGATTTTGGTTCCAATAAGTGGGGGGCGAGGTTGTTGCTGTAACAAAAGCCTAAAAATGTGGAAGTGTCTTTGGACCTGGGTAATAGGCAGTAGCTGGATACGTGCATGCTGGGAAAAATACCAACGTTGCCTTAAAGGGACTGTTGGTAGACACTGAATGTTAAAGACAGTTGTACTGAAGGCTGAGGAAGAAAAGAGGAGTTGTTAAAGAAAGCATCGATTATTTTAAAGAAGACACACATCATCATGGTCAGAATGTTTATAGAACTGTGAATGTTAAAGGTGATTCTGGTGAGGCCTCACATGGAAATGCAGAACATGGCAATGGAAACTGGCAGAGAGGTGATCCTAATCGTGAAGTGGCAAAGAACTTGGCTGAATCGTGTTGTAGTGTTTTGCAGAAAGTGGAAATTGCAAGTGATAAATTTCGATATTTAACTAAAGAGATTTCTAAGCAAAGTGTTGAAGGTGTGGCCTGGCTTCTCCTTGTGGTTTATAATAAAACATGAGAGGAGAGGGATAAATGGAAGGGACTGCTAAGCAAAACGGAACCACAGTTTGAAGATTTGGGAAATTCTCAGCCCACCCATGTGGCAAAAAAACCCCAAGAATGCATGTTTTAGGGAGGATACTGAGGGTGTGCTTGGCCAACCACTTTATAAGGAGGTCACCCATGCAGTTCATCAGACATCTCAGCAGAAACCAGGAATAGAGATGGGATTTATACTAGGAGAGACATGGCCAGTTTGGACCAAAGGGAACAGAGAAGGGACAAAACAAAGGAAGGCTGTTGGACTTCTGGGATTCTACAGACAGGACAGCTGAGCTATTTGGCTGTGAATATGCTTTATCCTTCAAGAGAAGGGAAGAATAACCCTGAAGGTGATTCAGAGATCATCAGCACTGCCGTTCCCACTATATGCCTAGGGCACTCAGCCCAGAGGGCAAGGCTATTTTCCTTCTCAGGTTCAGAGGGTAGGGCCTCCCCTTGGTTTCAGGGAGCTGGGCCATCCCTGCCATGTGCTTCAGATGCAGGGCTGAAGCAAAATGCCACAGGGTGGGGCTGCTGTCCAGAGGGAGGAGGTAGGGCTACTGCCTATGGCAATGGAGATGACACTACTGCCCCAGTGGGCCCGGACCACAGAACATTCAGCTAGAGGATTATCCTAGAACTTTAAGATTTGGTGCCATTTGCCTTGCTAGGTTTTGGATTTGTCTGGAACCTGTCATGCCTTTCCTCTTTAGGATTTCTCCCTCTTGAGATGGGAATGTTTATCCTATGCCTGTATTTTGGAAACACATAAATTGTCTGGTGTCCAGGTGGAGAGGAACTTTGCCTCAGGATAAATCTTGGAGTTTTAATCCGTATCTGTTTTAGGTGATATTTCGATGAGACTTTGGACTTGGAATTGATGCTAGAATGGGTTAAGACTTTTGGGGTTGTTGGGATAGCATGAATGTATTTTCTGTACAATGAGGACATGAATTTTGGGGGGTGGGGTCAAAGAAAAATGTTAATGGACTGTGTGTCTCCCTCAAATTCCCATGTTGGAGCCCTAACCCCCAGGGTGACTTTTTGGAGACTGGGCCTATACAGTGGTAATAAAGATCAAATGCGATCATAAGGGTGGGGCTCTGACCTGGTGGAATTAGTGTCTTTACAAGAAGGGAGAGAGAAGAGGTTGCTCTCTCCACACAAGCACAGAAGACACCATGCGAAGACTCAGTGAGACTGTGGCCGTCTACAAGCCAGGAAGAGAAGGCTTACCAGAAAACCACCAGGCTAGCACCTTGATCTTGCACTTCTAGCCTCTAGAACTGTGAAAAAATAAGTTTCGTTGTTTGAGCCATCCGGTCTGTGGTATTTTGTTATGGCGGCTTGAGCAGACTAATACAGCTTCTAAATACATCAGTGGCAAGACCGTATCTTATTGATCCCATGGGTGCGCAATGGTTTTGACAGACCCACCTACCTACTCACCATCTTCAGGAATGTCTTGTCCTTCCCAATACACAGTATTTTGTTGAGTTGTGCAAACCTGGGTTTGAAGAAAGAGGCTCAGTGAAAGCAACAGATGACAAGAGGTCTGAAGCTTGGTTTCTAGAACCAGGATTTGCCAAAACTTGCTAAGGGATCTTAGGCAAGCCACTTTTCTGGTTATTATTATCCATCTGTAAAATAAAGTGTGCTGCATCAGGCTCTGAATTATACAGATGTGGGCTTGAATCCAGACTCTGACATTAGTTGTGTGACCTTGCACAAATTACTTAGCCACTCAGGTTTGGTTTTCTCATCTCTGAAACAGGATAATAGTACTTACCCCAGGGATTACTGGGCTAATTAAGAGAAGATGTATCCAGAGTCCCCAGTACATTTTAAAGGACAATAAATGAGTTCTTTTCCTAGATTGATTGATTAATTGATTAATTAATTAAGTTAATGTATGCAAAGCACCGAGGACAGTTTCCAGCACTTATAAAGGGCTGTATACGCCTTAGTTACCATTTTTTAAAAAATTCTAGCAGATAGTAACTCCTCAGTAAGCGAGGTCTTTATGATTATTTTCAGGCCTCATCTCCCTTCATTTCCTTCCAAAGCCCTAAATTCTAACTATACCTAATTCTATTTTCCCCCCAATACAGCCCGTGGGCTTTCCTGCCCTAGTATATTTGTCTACTCCGTTTTCTCTGCCTGGTGCTCCATTTCTCTTCCTCCAGAGCTCAGATGTCTTCTCCACTGGGAATCCTCTCTCCACCACCCTCCTCCTCCCAGTCAGAGGAATGGCTCCTTGATTTGTGTCCTGCTAAGAAAACAACTCCATATAGCACTTAGTTCTTTGTGCCTGGTGGTTCAGTTAACTCTTTCAGAGCCTGCCTCCTAGAGTAGCGGCCTTGGGGGCACGGTGCTGGGTGAGTAGCCCCTGGGTGTCACCCAAGACGTCTAGCACAGTGCGGGACAGAGGAAACGGGCCGCTAGAGGGGTGCAGAGAGGGGTCCAGTTTAACTCCTAGAAGCCCGAGCCCCCGACCCTCCCCAGGCCGCGCCCACCGGGAAGCCTGCCCCTCCGCGGGCTCGGACTCTCCCTCCGCTGCTCCCCATCACCTGAGCCGACCCGGCTCCCAAGGGTCCCCCGGGCTCCTTCCCGGCGGTCCCTCCCGCCCCCTCCTGGCGGGCGCGTCCCCTCCTCCACCCCGCGGCGGAGCCCTGCGGAGCTGAGGGCGGAGCGTCGCTGTCGATGGCTGGGAGCCGGGCTGGGAGGCGCTGGGCGAGCAGTGGGTTCCAGACGCGCCGCCGCCTGGCCGGGGGGCTGGCATGGCCGCGTGCTTGTGAACGCGGAGCGCGCGAGGGGCCGCTGCCACCATGCCCGGGGGCGTGGGCGCCGTCCGGCTCTGCCTGCTGGCGCTCGCCCTGCCGGGGTGGACCAGAAGTAAGTGGCGGGGCGCGCGGGGGGAGGTGGCTGGGGGAGGATGGAGGCGGGTGGGCTGGGTGGCCCGAAGACCTGGGGGTCGCCCCCTGCAACTCCGCGGGGCTGCTTCCCCGCGGCCCCCCAGCCTGGGAGCCCGGGCTTTGTTCCCACGTTGTGCGCCCCGTGGGCGGTGGTGGGGGTCCGGGAGACCCAGAGCAGGCAGAAAACAGCCGGTCCCTGCCGTGGCTTGCCTCCCTGTGCCTCGTTCTCTCTTTCCACTGTTTTTTTTTTTTTTTTTGCTTTTGGCTTCTCTTTCCGCTGCTTTCCTAGTCTCTCCCTCTTCTCTCCAGTCTTTGTGTGTGTGTGTTCCTATAAATATATATTGATAAAATCGGCACCATACCATATGTACAGCTTTGTGCCTTGCATTCTCCACTTCACATTATGAGCCCACATCGTTTCATTCTCCAAAAACATGATTTTAATGACTGTAGATTACATCAAGAAATCGCAGAAGTGTAATTTTCAAAAAGTTAAAAAAACATGACTCATACAAATATAGGATGAATGGGTGGCAAAGACTCCTTCAATTCATTAATGAAGCAGTGAGTAGAATGGTAAAGCTGGTTCAAAGCGTGAGAGGAACGGGTCGTACAAGCATCAGGGACAATGTTGAAGTCGTGTGCTGGGACAGATACAGAAGTGGTCAATGCCCCCACAGGGTCAACCAACCTTAATTCTTAGTTCTCTTTCTACCATACCGAAGTCGTTTGCATCTCTACCAGACAAAAATCTACAGTTAATATGTAACTTCACAGAGTATGGTTTTTAAATTTGTGGTAAATTAAAAAAGTCAAACCAAGGTGCATTCCCTTAGAAAAATGTGGTGATCTATGGGAGGGCCTGTTAAACAATGCTCCAATGTGACATTGAAAGGACATCCTGCTTGCTTTTTGCCTCATTTGCAAGTTTTTGAACAATTTTTCTTAAGGTGTATTGTATTCCTCTATTAGTTAGCCTTGCTTTCAGTATTCTGTTTTGCAATCATAAAGATCATTTCATTCCTTTAAACATTCCATTAAATATCATAGAATTCCTTTTTGTTGTAAAGAATCTAGACTTATCAGAGGCACCAGAGCAGGGCTATGCCTCTCTGGTTCCCCCATGAATATCAAGCACCTGGCATAGTACTTGGTAGACAATTAAGCATTCAGAAAACACATTATGAATAAATGAATGCCTTGCTTCTGATTTTTACCAGTACAATGAAACTAATGCTTGTCTAATGAGATTATTTTTCAGATATATTTTGATTGAGAATACTTTATATCAGTACTCTGAAAGGAACATTAATCACTCATAATCCTGCCACTCGGAACAACTGTAGCCACCTTTCATACCACTCATTGTATCCTATGTGATCGACGTGATTGGTGTAGAAAGAATAGAATTTGAAGTCCTCGCCACCACCCCAGGAGTCCTATGGATTTGGCCCCTTCTTGTGGAGACTAATTTGTCTAGGTCTTGGGGAATTACCACTTTATTAAGATTATCTGCAAAAAGTGTTTGAGGTTAGCGGTATCTAGAACAAGTCTTTCCGCAAACAACGTTCAGCTCCCCATTCTTGGAAGATAGAAATCCTGCTACCTACCTTGTCTTGAGGAGGAAGGAGAACCGAGGGTGATAGTGATTTGGAAAGTGGGAAGTGATCTACAAATGCAGACTTGCCATTAGGAAGCTCAGGGTAATGTGATGATGCTTTGTGGATGTGGGAGCAGTTTCATGGTGACTCTCCCCAGTACTGCTGTGAGATAGGCAGGCGGGTATCATTGTCTTCATATTACACATGAGCAAACTGAAGCTTGGGGGGAAAACTTCCAGAGCATACCCAGAATCCAACCACTTCATTCCTCTCTACTGAGGTCATTTTAGTCTGAACCACCATCATCTCTCACCAGGTCTGCAGCCTTGCCTTCTTACTTCTATTCTTACGCCCACCCCTCCCCCACGTTACCCCCCAATCTCCACCCAGCAGGCAGAATGATCTTTGAAAAACTGAATACAGATCATATTGCTCTGTGTCTAAACCCTCCAGTGCCTTCCAAGTCTATTTATAATAAAATCCAGGCACTTGTCATGGCCTCTGTGATATCAGACCCATGGCTGTCTTGCTGACCACGTCTCCTAACAGCTTCCCTGCTCATTTACTAGATTCTAACTACCTCTATCTTCTGCTTGTTCCTTAAACGGGCCAAGTCACCTTCGGCTCAGGCAGGACCATTGCACTTGCTGATCCTTCTCTCTGGGCCGCTCTTCCCCCAGGGCTTTTCACAGCTGTCTTCTTCTGGTCTCTTAGGTCTCAAACGACATCTTTGTTAAACATCCTGTCTAAAATAGGTGCCTCTTCTTCGGTTCTCTTTATTCTGTGACCCTGTTAGACCATTTGAGAATATTTGTGTGCTGTGCATCTCCCAACTCTAGAAGGTGACCTGTGAGGAGTTCAGAGACCTTGTTATCCCTGTTTACCACGATATGGCCAACAGTTAGCAGAGTGCCTGACCCATAGTAAGTGCCAAGAGCCTGGCATCCTGCAGGTATCCTAATGACCCAATAAGGGTTTTTTTTTCCGGTTGGCAGTGCATGCCTAGCTTAGCTAGGGTGCAGAGTTTTGGAATTCCAATGGTTGTGTATCTTGTATTGGCAGGAGGAAATGTGGAAGGCAGCCCCCAGCTACAACATGAACGGATAATACCTCAGTGGAAGACTGAAAGCCCCACAAAAGAAAAGGTAAGACACAAAACATCTCATTTTCAGAGGCAGGAGCTGACAAGTACATTCTGTGAGATGCGGGGCCACCTTCTCAACTTTCCTGGAAGGCCAGTCATTGCTATTAGTTCTGTTTCTGGCCTGCACTCCCCTCTCTGTGCATTGGTTTTGAAAAATCCCAGATGGGACTTTCCTTCATTGTGTGACAAACTTCTAGAACACTTCCAAATGCTATTAGTTGAGGAAATGAAAATTATTAATGTTGACACAAGCTAAGTGCAAATATGTGTCACAAAAATCACCAGCTCTCAAATGGAATTGATTAAATGTTGTCACTGTTATTTTTACTGTATATAATACATGCTTTACTTTATTGATAAGATAATGTACTTGGAGAGAAAAATAATAATTCAAGCTATTTTTAAGAGACAGGGAAGGAATCTAGTACTGGGGAATATATCTTAAAATGCAATAAATAGGCTACTTGGGCCATGGCACAAGCAAAATGCACAGGCTTGATCAAGGGGATTGAGAGTAAGACAGAAAACATGATCCTGTTATGCAAAGAGGACCTGTACATCCAGGATATTCTTTGTGGTTCTGGTCTTTACGGTTCAAGTGAGACATGAAAGAGCTAGAAAGGAAGACAATTGCTGTGTGCCCGTAACCAGCTATGGGACTTTCTACTTTCTGAACTTCAGATTCCTCATTTATAAAACAGGGCTTCAAGGGAATAGGAGTAAAGAGGGCTGGAGAGAAGCAATAGTCAATTAGGTCCAGAAAGAATGATTACCCAACATTTGCAGCAACATGGACGTGGCTGGAGGAGATTATGCTAAGTGAAATAAGTCAAGCAGAGTAAGACAATTATCATATGGTTTCACTCATTTATGGAACATAAGAAATAGCAGGAAGATCGGTAGGAGAAGGAAGGGAAGAATGAAGGGGGGGTAAACAGAAGGGGGAATGAACCACTAGAGACTATGGACTCTGGGAAACAAACTGAGGGCTTCAGAGGGGAGGAGGGTGGAGGATTGGAATAGGCCAGTGAGGGCACATATTGCATGGAGCACTGGGTGTTATACGCAAACAATGAATCAAGGAACACATCAAAAACTAAGCATGTACTGTATGGTGACTAACATAACATAATAAAAAATTCTTATTAAAAAAAAATAAGGTCCTTTGGGGAACAAAGGGTCCATGATTTATTGGGCAGCATATAAAAAAGCAAGATTATTGTAGGAGAGAATGGAGAGAGAGCTGTATCAGGAAAGATTTCAGACTTTGTGGAAACGTAAATGGAGAGGAGAAATGCCCGGAATCCTTGAAGCTACGGGTAGGGTAATACACCAATGTCCAAAAATGCTTCAGCTTGAATTTATTAAGGGAACTTCCAGCAAAAAATTTGGGAGAAATGAAAGTAAGTGACATTTAATCCTAAGGACAATAAATGCATGGACTTCATTTCATCAAAAAGTAGGAAAGGCTGAAAATAGCTTCAGGAAGAATCTAGACAGATTGATAGATGGCCATCGTAGAGCAGGTTTATTTTTAAAAAATTAGGATCTTGGATAGTCCAACATATCTATTATTGCTCAAGGAATGGATCTGATATTTTCTGTAGAGATTCTTTGTTCCTTCCAGATGTGGGATGCCCGGCATCCTCAGGAAGGGCCTGAGAGACAAAGTAGAGCTCCAGACCCTGTCTTCATTCCTAGCCATTGTCTGCCCGGAATCTGGGTCATTGTATTTTGTAGGAATAGTGGGCACAGTGCCTGGTCCCATAAGTATGTGTTGAATGAACGAATGAATGAATGTCAGAGAGAGAGCAGAAGGTAAGTTTCAGTCGGGCCTCTTATTCTCATTTAGGTAACAATTCATTCATCAAACATTAATTGAAACCCTTGCTGTATAGTAAGTATTATACTAGATCTTAAGGCAGGGTGCACATACACAGGACAGATTTTGATACCCTGTGAAGCTGAAGGTCTATTTAATCTACCCCTAAAGAGAAAGGAATTTTAACCTTTCCCTGTGGTAAGTATAACCAGCAGGTCGGCTCCCTCCACGTCCTAGGAGAGGTGAGGTTACCCCTTCCTAACACAGAGTGGAGCTGCAAAGGGAAAGCCGAGTAAAGCCGGCCAAGGACAATACATGGATCCTGATAGAGCTGTTTCATTGTTTTGCTTGCAATGTCCCCTGGAAACAAGAGACAACATATTTTAAATATCAGTGTCTGAGCATCTTCCACACCAGAGAGAGATATTTTTGGATCACCCACTTGTAAATATTTGTACTCATGTTGCAGCTTGTGTCTCTTTGGAGGAGAGGTGACAGCGCTTTGATTTGTGTCAACTTTCCTTTTTTGTGTGAACTGTCACGTGGACATCCACTCCTTGAGTAAGGGAATCGCTACAGCTCTGTTGCTGTGCACTTTTCCTCAGATGCCTGCTTGGACCTGTGTCCCTGATGCTTAATGTCACTGGACAGGGTAAATATGGAATATCCCAGGGTTAAGTGGCAAAGGATCAGCACCCAGAACAGGTGTTATCAGAGCTGAATCAGGGCATCAGAAACAGAGATGTGGATCCCTTAGTGAAAGTTATTGGGTAAACAACCACCTAACTTCCTCTCCCCATGGTTTTGAAATGTCCCTTTTTAAGAGAAGTCAATAGGATGAATTAGTACAAAAATAGCAAAGGACAGGGTTGCCCAAGCTTCCTGGATCAGAATGTTCAAATCTCATTGGAGCCCTTGTGGCCTGAATGTCTCAGGGATGCCCAGTGCCTGGGACCCTAAGGGGAAGTGCAGTTCGGGTCAGATAAAAAGAGGAATGTGCTTGGAAGAGGAAGGCCCCCAACTAGAGGTGGCAAAGCAGTGGGCCCTTTTTCGCCGATGCTGAAACTAAGCTTTGGGGACAACTTTAGGAATTTATCAGTTCCTTGGTCCCAAGTTAGAGAACATGTATTTAAAACACACGAGAGAATTGATTCTGTTTCTAATACGCTCAAATATGTAAATATCTCATTTCAAATAAATAACTTTTCCCTTCAAAATGAGTTCAACCACCTGAAGTTGAATTGTTGAAGCAAGGACATTTATTATGACTTGAATTTTTTTCCCTTCTTTTTAAAAATTTTTTAAAATTTTTATTTTTCTATTATGTTCAGTCAGCCAGCATATAGTACATCATAAGTTTTTGTTGTAGTGTTCAATGATTCATTAGTTGCATAATTTTCCACAATAATAAGGTAAAAAGAGATGAGAAGTCCCTTATTTAAAATATAAAAGCAATTCTAAAAACATGGAAAGATGCACAAAGAAAATAAAATTAACCCATGGTCCTACTGCGGAGAGGTCACTATGGTAACCTTTTGACTTATTTCTTTCTACAAAAGTATATTTAAATAAAATATACAGTGTTATTTTGAGTCTTTGTGTGCTTAATAATTATCATGTATACTTTCTTGATAGTTTAAAAATTAAAGTCATCGTTTTTACTGACTGTTGAGGGTTTTGTCATATGATTGATCATTTATTTAACTATTCTTCTATTTTTGGACATTCAAGTTATATTTCATTAGTCATTATTATAAGTACTGAGCATCCCTGTGTCTAAAACTTTGCCTACGTTCCCATTTGTTCTCTTCAGATAGAGTTTTGTGTCACTGAGTCAGAGGGTCTAAACATTTAAATTTGTCCATCTGTCAAATTATTTTCCACTGAGTTGATATCAATTTAAATTCTTACTGGTAGGGTATGAGAGTGCCTATTTTCAGTATGCTCATTGTGATTTATGGGTTTTAAAAAATCTCTGTCACTGTGATTTTTTTTTAAAGGTGTCTTTAAAAAATTTTGCTTTTTGGTGGGGAGCAATTACCGGCGATGTTGAACACGTTTTTCATGCTTATTGGCCATTTGTATGATATCTCAAATGATCTCTTCTGGGTGTGCTGCTCATTTGGCCAAGTTTCTCTCATGTGTAAAATATACCTTTTTTTGGACCTACAAAACTTTAGTTAGAGGTTTTCCTAGTTGTCTCCTCTGAAACTGCGAGCCAGAATGAAATAAAATACGAACTCACTCGGAAGAGGGTTCTCCCGGTATTTTAGATAATAGCCAACAAGTATCAGCGGGTTTTCTCTGTGCCAGGCTCTGGGACGAATTATTTACATTTACTATGTCACTTAATCCCTACAAGAGTCCCATAAGCCTGACTGTTATTATCCGTTTTACAAACAAGGAAACTGAGCCGTAGGGAGCTTCAGTAACATGCTCACAAGTGCAGTGTGAGAGCCGGCCCTTGAATCCAGATCTGACTGCACAGAAAACTGACTGTTGAAGATCGTATTGTCGAGGGTTTGCCTTGACCAGACGTGCATGGAAGCACTTAACACCACATTTCGGCTTGGAGTTTCTTTCCTTTGTATGTGAGGAGGCGGCGGTTGGGGGAGGGGCACCTGGTCCTTTGGGGGCTGAAGTCATTTCATGTTTGGGCTGGAAATGCAATTGACCCTTTCTCGTTCACTTCCTGTGGATCAATGTCAGAGCCCTGTGCTAGATCCCTGGGAGCCTCATCCCCTGCTTTTAGGAACTGACATTCTTCTGTTGTTGCTTTTAGCATCCACTCAAAGCTGAGCTCAGGGTAACGGCCGAGGGGCGAGAATTCATCTTGGACCTGGAGAAGAATGAGTAAGTGGACTCCTCATTTATCCATAATGAAACAATTCACCTCCATGTCAATGCCGGATGCAGGTGCCGCTGTTTTGGAAGGAAGCAGTTTGTGAAATCACCGAGCGCTGGATCTGTCGTTTCTTTGCGGGGAGTGTCTTGCAAAGACAGCATATCCACGATCTCTTGACTTGCTGTGAAATTACTGGGCCGTTTAACGTCTTCCTTGAATTTCCTCTGGCTGTATTTCCGGGGCCTCCTAGAGTTCACTGCAGGCACACAGGGGTGTGTGTGTGTGTGTGTGTGTGTGTGTGTGCGCGCATGTGTGTGTGTGACGAAGGGAGGGATGGAAGGGAGGACTTTGGCAGCTGACTTACTAGCCCCAGCACGGCGCATGGCAGGAAGTGAAGGAGATTAGAGGAAAATTGCAGAAAGCACAGAGAGAGGCAGGGTGGAGTTGGATTTGGCGCCTCAAACGCGGCCGCTCCATTTGTTCTGGGTCAGCTAAGTCTGAGATTCTGCCAATAAGGGCATGGTCAGCAGTCTCCCAGCTTCCTCAGGCTGATTCCTCCATCTTCCTAACCTCATTCATCTCGGGTGGCTGCCTGGCTCAGGAATATTCCCACATTGATTTGCCATCAAGCGCCGTTGTATCTTGATTCATGTTATCGAGCTGGTGAATAGATATGATGCATGGCTGCTCGTCGGCCGTTCCCAATCTGCTTGGCCACTTGAGAGCTCTCCTTACTTGGCTGGGGATGCTGAGGCCTCTGGTATTTTCCCACTAACTAGTTCTGCCTCGCAGACCTTGCAGATAAGGCTGCATGGCTCAGAGAACTGCCTGCCTCCTCTTGGCAGCCTCTGGAGTCCCCTGGAAGCAGATGAGTAATCAGACGCATCACTGCCAAGAAAGGGATGGATAGGGACCTTCCCGTATCCAGAAGGACGGGAAGGGCTGCTAAGCTCGGGTAGAAGGCAAGAACATAAATTATTCCAAATTTGGGCTTTTGGATCCTTGCACAGGAGGGTGAGTGGTGTTGGAAGTGTGGTAAAAGCATGCCCGAAGCAGCGTGCACAGCAATGGGCTTCGGCCACATCTTTCCTCTGCCTCCAGTAGATGGTGGCCTCCGGGAAGCTGGAGTGTTGGGCATCTCAGTCATTTTTGCTGCTTTCTTCCTGGCAGTGAAAGCCACCCCAAGAATGGGTTCCTTTTGTCCCATTTGCCTGGAACAGAATTGGCTGGCTATGTCCCCAGAAGGCGTAGGCTCTGCCTGCTTGGGATTTCTCCTGTGTTGTCTTCCTCTGGTCCTGCAGGAAATGCCTTTGGAGGATCTCTTCTTGTCAGTCTCTCAGGAGCCTGCTTTCATTTCTTGTGGCCCCAGCCCTCTAGCTCCAGTCCGAATGTCCAGTTTTGGCCCCTGAGCCTAATCCGTCCTATTTGGCCTCCAGTGGACCATTTGACCCTTCAGCCTCCTCTGGGCAGTCCAAGAGATGGGGGTGTGTGTGTGTCATGGGTAAATGAGATCCCGGGACTCATCCTTCCCTCATGTTTTGGAACCTGTGCAAGAGGCCATAGGAAGTTCGAGCAGGGAGATGTCTTAGAAAACAGGGTACAGCGGTCTTACAGGTGGTTGTAGAAACTTTGAATCAGAGAGCATTGGGCAGGCACTTGTCTAAGGTCGCACAGCAAGTAATTGAGCGAGGTGAGACTGGGATCATTTGTGTTCTTGGCTTGGGTCTGGAGAAGGCCAGGTTTAGCTCCTAGCTGTGTGACCTGGGGCAGATGGCTGTAGCTTACGTAAGTTCGCTGTCCTCATCTATAAAGTAAGGATAGTCATGCTAACCCCACAGGGTGGTTGTGAACGAGGCCGTGCGCACAAGGTGCTTCTGGAGCACACGGTGACTGATCAGCCACGGTGGTGATTTTTATGGTCCCGCACTGAGAGCTTCCAGAGCAGAGCCCTCATGTAGTTCTATTGTCTGCTGCTCCAGGCCGCCCTTTGGTTTCCCAGTGAGCAGCGGGGGGCTGCCTGTGGTTCCTGGCCTCCTTGAGCGGGCAGAAGGCAGGAGACTTGACAAAAATGGAAGCAGCAGAGCCAAGCAGTATGACCTCACCAGGTATCCCTGGGGGACGGCTTCCTGCTATTTTCATCTAAATTGGGCTTTTTGTTTTTGAACATGTGTTAGCAAGCGGAACTCTTAACTGCACACGACTTCCTAGTGTGTTTATTTCCCCAGGCCTTCCCATTCATGGTGCTTGTGAGTCCGGATTCAAAACAGCTCAGGGGTGGGGGGTGGGGGGTGGGGGAGTGAGGCTTTTCTGATATTTCAAATCGCTGCGTTCAGGTTTTTGTAATCCCATGATACTTGAGGGGAAGCTAGGCTCTGCGCCAGGTGACTTCTCAAGCTCTGCTTCTTAATTTCCTCAACGGATTCATTCATTGTTATTCATCTGTTATGCATCCGTAGCATGGCTGGCCCCCGTGTCAGTACTGGAGACCCGGCTGTGTACAGAACAGTTCTGCCCTTACGGAGCTTATATTCTAGTGGCAGGAACAGTAAACAAATGAACAAGTGAACTGTGGTATGTCCAAAGACACGCACTGTGGAGGAACCATAGTGGAGGGCAGGGGGGAGGGTTCAGGAGGGAGGAGCTTTCGAGAATGGTGGTCAGGAAAGGCCTTGGTGGTGAATTGATATTGGAGTCAAGACCTGAAGGAGGTGAGGACGTGAGCCATGTGGACGGCTTTGAGATGACAATTCCAAGGAGAAGCAACAACCAAGTTCAAAGCCCCCAGTAGGTTATGAAGCTTCCCTTTCTCCACAGCTCACCCCCCCATACGTTTTCCCATACATTGGATTCTCAGGCCTCTCAGCGCAAGGGCTGTGGGCAAGGGCTTCTGGGACTTGTGAGGGAAGGGAGAGGACATTTCTAATTTATTTTTCATCATCCTGAGGTGTCTGGCCTTCTCCCATCAAGTCAAAGCCCGCGTGCTAATGCATGGCCCAAAATAGCAGTGAGCGGGCCTTTAATGGAATTCACACATGGAGAGGTTGCCAAGAATGGTGAGAATGGAGGAGCAGGGCGTGGGCCAGGAGAGCGGGCACGTAGCAAATGGGCCTTCGGTGCAGGAAGCAGACACCCCAAGTTGTCTTAATTCAATAACATGACAACCGGCAGCCTTTTCCTGCTGTGAAGCAACTGAAGATAAATGGATGGCATTCCCATGGGAGACGCACACCCTTTATTGAGTACAGGCAAAAACGAGTGGCGTTGTAAGGCTGATGTCAATATGGCGTTCATGTCTGACAGTCCTAGGTTCAGATCCTGGCTCTGCCACTTACTAGCTGTATGTTTTCTTTAAGTCTCAGTTTCCCTATCCTTATATCCCTTTCTGGGATATAAAGGTAGGCCATGCCATGAGCCATGGGGAGGATGAAATGAGATGGTGTGTGGAAAGCCAGCACGCTGCCTGGCTTTAGTCCACACTCAGTGAAGGGCAGCTACTATTATCTCTTGCTCACGATTTTTTAACTGCAAAAGTAATACATGCTCATTGTAAAACATGTAGCAATACCAAAAAATGATAAGTAAAAGAGTGAAAGTCTCCCACCCTCAAGGAGAATCCATCATTAGCAATTTGGGGGGCATACCCTGGATACTCATAAACGCAATTGTACAGAAGCTCACGTACCAGCTGTTATTTTTGTTGGGGAGGGAGGAGCAGAAGTGAGATTATACTCTATATCTTATTCCATACTTGTTTTTTAAGACTCAACTGTATGTCTGAAGGTAGTATTCTACCTTCTATTATGTTGCTTTACATTTACTCACACACGTACACATGATTTGCAAAGATTGGTGCACAGCTGTTGTTAGGAGAGCCTTACTTGTGATCGAGGCAGTGCGGTACGTGGAGAGAGTACTGAGCTCAGAGACCGATGATGTCGAGGTGATCAACAAGCCAGCTGGCTCTCCTGGGTCTCAACGTTCTTCATCTGTAAAATGGGGATTTTGCCCCATTGGCCTCTAAGAGCTTTTTCTTGCACTACCTATTTAAAGGACATGGTGTAAGTAGAAAAATGGAAAAGAACTCCTGACCCCAGGAAGTTTGCTCTCCAGTTATAGGGACATTCTTGAAAATAGGGCACTGGGATAAAGGCAAATGCCACAAAACCACGGACCTTGAAGTTGAGGATGAACTGCTAGCTCAGGACTCGCCACTTAGGCAACATCAACACGGGAAGGGAAATGATAGGGAAGAAATTATAGGCTGCTATTTCCACAAGCCACAAATCCATAATATTTTTTCTGCGTATAATTTCCCCCATGCCCTGAGGACTGCCATATCAACCCAGAAGCCGTACTGGACAAAGATTTGTTTGCTGAAATCAAATGGAATCTTCCTTAGCTGTAAACGTCTAGGGATATGAACAGCTCTAGGAAATGTAGGCTCTGGCTCACTCCCTTCTCCTTTCTGTACTTTTTCCCAAGGAGGGACCACTGAACTGTTGAATCAGCTTGCAGGATGCTCACTGGGCGGCATTACTCGAGGGCAGGATCACTCGGTTACAAGGTCACCTTCAAAAGCACACGAGCAGCTCAGCTAGTGGGCACTCTGCCCAGAGGACCTTTGGCCATGCACTGCTCTTCTGCTGGTCTCTTGAGCACATTCTGGAACTCTTAATTTCCTCGGTATACTGTCCTTCCTTGAGTCCAAATGATGATAAGATTCAGATTTTGGCTTGCGAAAGAGAGACATATCTTTTGGTCTCACTCCATTCGTTGTGCGCCAGCCCAGCTAACTAAAGGGAGATCCTATTTGCACGAGTCTAGCTAATAAGAGTGGACATTTGTTTTCTTTTGTGTGTATGTCTACCGCCAGACCTCAGGAAAACAGTAACTCTCAAGGCAGAATTTGGACTTTTAGGGGCTCAGTGATTGTAGCCTCCACCATTACTTTCTGACGTTAATCTCTCCTCATCTCTCTAATTTCTTAATAGTCCTTCAGAGATGCCACTGGGAAGGAGACTGCTTTTGTTGTCCTGGAAATCAAGAGACAACCTGGAAAATCAACAGGCACTAGATCACTGCTAAAGGAGTGATCTAGTGCCCTGTCTCCTTATTCCCTCAACTCTATTTGAATTGTATAATACTGGAGGACTGGAGAAGGGGAGAGTTAGCAAGCAAGAAAGGAGTTTTTTAGCAAGAGACAAGCTGGATTAGTTACCACCTCTTAGTGCTCCACTTCTCTTCCAAGGAAGCCTGGTAGAAATATGTAGCTGATCAGAGGAAAATCCTGAATACACCCAGGCCGTGGCACGCTCTGCCGCCTCCACCTTCCCAGCTTCCTCTTGAGTTGGGAGTAGTCTTTAACATCTTATCTAGGATAAAGGACAGCTCTGTTTGACGCTCTCTTGTCAGGAGCTTCATTTGTTGTTGGCAAAATTCAATTTCCTGAATCAAAGCGAGGCTTAAGAAAGGCTTAGACGCTATCCCGATGTTCTTGGTAACCCGCGCTCACCGAGTCGCATCGGAATGAGTCAACAGACATATGGATTACATTTCACTTAAAATACACATGGCTTAAGAAATTAGAGGATATCATTCTTTAACCAAGTATTTGGCAGATCTAAAGCATTCAAAATGTTTTTCCAAACTCGGCACGCAGCTGGGCTCCCCATTCCCTGCAGTGAAGATCGTGTAACCCAGGGAACCCGGTGCCGAGGAAATGGTTGAGTGGATGGGTGGGGACACCAGAATTTGATGAGAGCTGCCTGTGAGTGTCTGAGATTTACTTCAAACGTTTTCTCAAGCATCAGGAACCAAATTAACCCTGCCATGTTGACTCTGAGGCAGTGAATGCATGAGCGGATGCAAATTCCAAGCACTGTGCTAGGCACCTTGCCCCAGAAACACCTCGTGGTCCTGTTTGAGATGTAGTTTCCAACTGTAGCTTTGCAGACTGGGATTGATTTCACCTACACTTCCCATGTTGTCCAGAACTGCTGGAGCTGCAGACCAAATGGACTGCCAGCCAATCTGATGTGATCTTTTTGCAAACCAAATTCTCACATAAGCAGGGTTATTATTTCCAGATCACCGGAGATATGATATTGCTGTCTTAGGGTCCATTGCATAAATTCAGTTTCGGTAATTCAGAGTGCTGATCCGGAGGGATGCGGCTATACATTTGCCAGAAGACGGTGTCAAGGAGTGTCTGGAATTGAAATAACCTAGAGGTGTTGATTCTGAAGGCTGTGAGCACAGAAACCCGAAACACCATAATCCATAGAGTAGAACAGGCTGAGGCTTTGGTGCTAGAGAGACCCAATTGAGTTCCAGGCACTGACAGTTCCTGGTTAGGTGGCCTTTGGCAAGTCACCTGCCTTCTGAATAATTCTTCATCTGTATTCATAATAATATTCACTCCTTAGCGAGCATGTACCGAGAGCCAGTCATTGTGCAGAGACACCTCAGTACTGCTCTATGGCCTCCTCATGGCAGCCCTTCGAAGGGGCTGTGACTGTTATTCACATTTTATAAATGAGGAAACTCAGGTGTTAGGAGTTTACATATTTTGCCCAGTGTTAGCCAGATCCAGGCATACACTCAGATCTACCTTCTTACTATCTTCTACCATATGCTAGAAAGTAGATATTAATACCTTCATTGCAGGGTGGGCTAAGTTGAAAAAGGCCCCCCTCCCCAAGATATTCACATTCTAATCCCTGGGACGGGAGAATATGTTACCTTATATGGCAAAAAAGAGTCTGTGTGAGTGTGATTAAGTTAAGGGTCTTGAGAAGGGCAGATTATCCTGAATTATCTAGGTGGGTCTTCAGTGAAATCACAATTATATTTATAAGAGGGAGGCAGAGGGAGGCTTGATCATAGACAGGAGAAGGCAGTGTGACCATAGAGGCAGAGACTGGAGTGACGTGGCCACAAGCCACAGAAGGCAGGCAACCACGGGAGCCCGACCAGGCCAGGAGTGGCATCTCTCAGAAGGAGTGCAGTCCTGCTGACACCGTGATTTTGGCTCAGTAAGAATCTTGTCATTCTTCTGGCCTCCAGAACCGGGAGAGACTAATTTCCTGTTGTTTAAAGCCACGAAGTCTGCATTAATAGAAAGCAACCACAGGAAACAAATACACTCCATGAAGTTTAGCAGTAATGTATTAGGATGTGCTCAGTACAATGCCCAGCACATAACAAGCACGTTTCAATACACACTAACTTTTATTAACGCAAAAGCAAGAACAAATGATTTCTGAAATGTTTTGGTAATGCATAGTATTTCATGTGGCCGCTGTGACTGTCTTCAAGTATGAGGTGAAAGGAGAAAAACATATTGAGAAATCGTGTGTGTGGTTATCACTTATCAGCGTTTCCTAAGTTCCGGTCATGTTCTCGGATGCTCAGTCTGCCTTCAGGTAACTTCTGGCTGAGGAATGATAGTCACATATTAATAATGCTGTCAACAATTATGGTAATTGTCGCTATTAGCATGTAGACGAAGCCTACATAGCGGGCCCTGTTCTGAGGTCTCTACCTGGTTCATCTAAGTGAATCCTCACAGCAGCTCTGAGGTGGAGGTACTTGTATTGACCTTATTTGGCAGACGGGGACCTGAGGCTTGGAGTAGTGTGACTTGCTCAAGGGCCTCTGGGTGGGAAAGGCAGAGCCAGGACGTGAAGCTTAGATCTGTTTGACTCCGAAGCCCAGGCTCTTAGCTGTGGCTGTTGCTCAGTACTCTGTCTTGGTTAAACTGGCATTACTCCCCCATCCTCCCCTCCCTCTTCCCTTTCCTTCTAACTGTCCTAGGCCATGATTAGGATCTGGACTTCGGCGTATGGTAGTAGTGTCATCCAGGTGGGGATGGATTCAGAGCCTGGCTCCTTGCACCCACTGGTGATGTAAGCTTTGGCAAGTCACTTCACCTTTGTGAATCTGTTTCCTTACCCACTTGATGGGGCTAATAATAGTGGCCACCTCGCTGGATGTTGTGTGAATTCAATAACGTAATTCTCCGAAAGGACGTGCACAGTGCCTGGTGCACCAAGAAAGTGCAATAAATAGTCGCTATGATTTGTATTTTGCACGGTCGGAAAAACAGTTAAGAATGAAGGAAGAGGGAATTCCCCTGAGTTGGTTTCCAAATGTAATTTGGAAGAGTTGACCTTAAAACCCATGGCCCGTGAGAGGAAAGTCACTCCTGCTGTCCAGCTACAGCCAGTTTGACCTCACTGTATCTCACAAATATAGCTTTGCAGGGCTCTCCAGCCAGCCAAACTGTACATCTTCTCTGTGCCTGCACAATCAGTGCCCAACGGCTCCCTTGGCAAGACGCTGAGCTGTCCGATAAGGAGGTCGGGATGTGTTCGCCGGTTCCGGCTCGCTCTCCTTCCAGGGACCCACAGCCAGGGCTGCATGTGTAGCCAGGAAGGATGTCCATGGTTTTCTTTTGTCTCAAGCTGATTTCTCCTGGCGGCCCTTCAGCGGGAGCACGGGCTAAAATGAATGGGAGGAAGCTGTCAGCTGGCCTTAGATGGACCCTGGTCAGAGCAAAGGGAAGCAGTGCCCTTGGAGGAAGTCAGGAGTTGATTTCTTGAGTTTGAGGATCCCTTTGCCAATCAGGTTGTTTACCTTAAGATAACAACGATTGCCGGCATCCAGTGTGGGAGCATTTACCCCAGACTTAATGTTTTATGTAGGGTTTTTTTTTTTAACCCTTTGTAAATTTCCGTGTGAACTGACTCAAATGGGGTTGTACTATAGCCTCAGTTTTATGTGTATTTTCTTTTTCAATTAGAAATAGAGCACGGACAATCATCAAATCATTTAAAAAATTTTACACAAGAAATTTTTGGAGTGTGTGAAAAGTTTGATATTAAATTCTAGAAAAAAAATTACACAAGTAATAGACTTTCAGAAAAACAAGATTATGCCTTATGTGCTATTCTGTAATTGGCTTTTTTATTATTTATCTTCAATATCTTTCCATATTAGCATATTTATAGGTCTGTCACATTCTTTTTAATGGTGCCATAGAACACCACTAAATGGATGGATCAAAATGTATTAATTTCCCTATTAATGGACAATTAAGTTTTCAATTTCTTGCTATTACAAATAATGCTGCAGTAATCACATTATCTTTAAGAACATTTGCAAGCATGTCTGTAGGCTTGATACCTACAGATCGAGTTGCAAGGTCATTTAGCATATATGTTTAAAATGGTTTAAATTTTCATCAGTTGTACCTCTCACTCCGCAGCTTCTACCCCCGAAGGCTGTACCATTTTACAGTCAGACAGCAGAATGTGAGAGCATATGATAGACACATTTCCATGTAAATTTATCAGATGATTTTTTATGTGACGATTTTTAATGGCTGTATGATATTACATTGTACGTGTATGTCATAACTAACTTTGAAAATTTCTTATAATGAAAAATTATCGAATGCTCACAGAAGTAGAATAAAATAATGAATCCCCATATACCCATCATCCAGATTCGGTAATAATAAAGAAGCCACAATTAATGCAATTACCCCGTATTGATGGGCATTGAAACTGTTTCAGGGAGGTAGATGGGGTACCTAGGAAAGAGGCTTGAGGAACACTCTAAAGCTAAGCTGTATTTTTTCACACATGGGATGAGAAGAAGCTCTTCCCCATATCTCCCCATTGAAGAAAATTCAGTCTGAGTCCAATAGATAGGGGTATACCTAGTGGATGGAGCTGTGGAGCCATGGACTGCAGGGGGCTGAGAGTAAGACAGAAGTGCCTTCTTCACAACTTAGGGATGGGGGAAAGCCTCTTGAGAAGTGGGGCATGGCAGGCGGGATGCAGAGGGATGTATGGATATCCTTTTGGACTTGGGAGAAGTGTGGGAGTCCCACCTTCAAGACCTCTATTTTCTCCCTAGCTTCCAAGATGCCTTTAGGCTCTTCACCTAGACTCCCTAGAAGTTGGAAGTTATTTCCACTCCCTAACCTTTGTGCTTTGGCAATGGAGTGTGATTATCCCAAGGAAAATCTAAGGGAGGAGGAGGTCAATACTGGAGCCTCTGTCCTGAGAATGAAAGTGCATTTACACTTCACCCAGGAAGTATTATGATTTTAAGAAAATGAGCTTACTCTTTCTCTGTGTAGAACTTAGTGCCATACACAGACCTTTAGCTGACAGCTTCAATACTAAATAAATAGGCCCTTGGGCACCCTGGGGCAAGTTGTAGGTCTTGCTCTAACTCAGCTGGGGGCAGACATTGGGTCAGAGAATCCCTGACTTTTTTTTTTTTTTTTTAAGTAGGCTCCATGCCCAACATGGGGCTTGAACTCATGACCCTGAGATCAAGAATCACGTGCTCTACTGACTGAGCCAACCAGGCGCCCCAAATCACTGGCTTTTCTGATGAGAGTCTCTATTGTACTGAGCTTGAGCTTTGGACTAGTCACTGGGAACTCTTACCTTCTTGTCTTTTCTTCCTTCTCTTCCTTCGTTTAACAAATATCGTGAGTGCCAACCCTGTGGCAGGTGTTAGGCTAGGTCGTGGGTATTCCCAGGCAAGCAGTGGCAAGCAAAACACAGTCTCTGCTGTCATGGGGCTTAGAGCTTAGTGGAGGAGATGAGGAATTAAACTAGTACAGAACAAGGTAGAGCTGTAGTGGAGGACGTAGAGGGCACTGTGGGCCTTGGGGAAGGGGAACTTACCCTGGATCGGGGAGAAGGGGCGGCTTCTGGGAGGAAGTGAAGTAAGGAAGAAGTAGGGTGGTGGGGGGAGGAGGGTGATAGAGTTGGCATATTCAAGCTGCACAAGTGGCAGAAACAAGGGCCCAACAGCAAGATTAACATGTGAAGATGTAAGACCTTCTTTCCGGTTAGAGCAGAGAGGGAGGGGGGCTGAGGAGATGGTGAGAGATAAGGTTGGCCAGGTTGACAGGGGTGAATCCTTGAAGGGCCTCGCGGCTCCCTAAATGGGTTAGCTGTTTAACTTGAGAACAATGGGGAACTGAAGAATATTTTGAAAGTCAGATAGTAATTGCCTCCAAAGTGCATTTGAGAAAGGACTACTTCAACTGAAGTGTAGGGTGGATTGGAAGGGGCAAGCCTAGTGAAGTACTAAGACCCACTCAAAAGTTTTATTATAATCTGAGTGAGAAATTATGGTGGTCGAATTTCGGGAAGACGTAGCTGATACGGAGAGAAGGGGATGCATTACAGAGGTGTTTACAGGGTGGAATCATGGAGACTGGAAGATGGGTTGACTATGGGCTGAGGGAGGGGATGGATTCAAGGGCCAGTCTGAGTTTCCTGCATGAGTAGGTAGCAGGACAGGGCTGCCAGTCCCTGGGTTTGTTCTTAGCTTGTGCTGGGACCTCAGACAAAGCCACTTTTTTTTTAATTTTTTAATTTTCTCATTAGATGAAAATAATAATCCCCAGTCACCAACTTTGCAGGATCGTGGTGGGGATCCACAGATAATATCTATGTGTAGAGTAGTGTCCTGTTCTCTTTCCATGACCCTAAAAGGCCGGGCAGAAGCAACGTCTGTCCTTACCCTGGTTATCTCTGTAATTTGGGCTTTTACATAGTTTTGCCTTCTTATCTGCAATTCTAAGCACTTAATCTCCCAGGAGCTGGTGAGACCTCAGCCTGTTCTAGCAGCTGAGGCCTCACTGGGGGCCTCTCTGGGGGTTCTCAAACCCGCTTTTGTTGAAAACAATGATATCATTGAGTGGGTGGAGCTGGGCCAGGCTTTCCTCAGCCAGTTTAAGGAGAAATGGGGTCTTTATGACTTCTGTACTTATGGCTCTTTTCCAGTCCCTTCCATAGCTCCCATGTGCCCCACTGCCCGCTTTCCATCTTTCTCCCCTGAGGTTACAGATTTGCGGAAAACTGGCAGCTTCCACATTTTCTCCTCTTGCATCAGTCTCCCCGGAGAGAGGTCCAGATGGGCCAAGGGGCTATAATGGCTGCATTATATCAGGCATGGTTTCTTTTTCCAAGTTCCCCTCCTCCCCTGAAAGGAAAGGCAAGTCATGGAAAGGGATTCCTTTGGAAGGGAGACTGGAACGCNNGGGAAAGAGGTGATCTAAGTGTTGGGAAAGATAGCAGGCTCCTTGTATTCTAGAAGCGCTTTATCTCTTGACTTCTTGATGCTAAATTTGGGGTTTGAGTAAGAGTACAAAGATTGAACTAGCCTTTCAGTTATGTGGCGGTGGGAATACGGCTGGGGAAAGGAAATCAGAACTGTTGAGTAAGGACCCTTAGTTCCTATTCCTTTACTTCACTCTTCCTCTCTGTCCTCAACTCACGCACACGGACACACACACACATAAACACTGATGCTTAAGCACCCTTCCTCCAGAGCTGTTTAGGCAGCGCGTTCGGGGTACTTGGAAGCTGGTTGCCTAACTGGTTTGCAGCAATTCCAGGAAGGAAGGAAGACGGGCTGTTTAACCGTGACTTGGCCCCCAGGGACCAGATGGTCATACCCACCTTCTGTGTGGCCTGTTCGTGTTTGCCAAGCTGACCTTGTAGGAAAGGAAAAATAATTTTCTCTCTACCTTTCTAAGTTCTTGGCTGGGAACTCTGTAACAAAAGACAGATTAACAAGAGAAAAACAAACAGAAGTTTATTAACGTGTACGTAAGAGATACCCAGGGAAAAATGAGTAGTAACTCAAAGAATTAGGATTCAGGCTTACGTAGCATCTTTCCCAAAGAACAATAAATCTGTAGAGAAATGACAGGACAGAGGAAAGCAGCTAGGCTTCCAAAGATGGTAAACTGTGGGGAGGTAAATAGATGGGAAGCTAATGGGAGACAAAGGCTAGTCGGTAAAAGTTGTTGTGTGGATTCCTCTGGTATCTTCTCTGGGCAGATAGGGCCTGAAGTTGTCTCCCGCGATTACTGATCACCTTTTGTCCTTCCTGGTAGAGAGGGGAGGAGGGACGCCTTTGAAAATTTTATCTTACTTTTAGGCAAATAGGGGGAGGGCCGAGAGGTTTTTGTTTTGTTTTGTTTTTTGTATCTGCTTCTCAGTTGCCTTCAGTGCAAAATCATCTTTATGCTAAAGTGGCATCGTTGGGGGTGGCATCTTCTGCCCCCCTTCTGCCTCCTCTGAGCGTCATGGCGGCAGATGCAGGTGCTGGGTGGAGGGCAGAAAAACCGCTTGCTTCACTCCCATCCCCTAGCATCCCAGCACGGTGCCTGGCGCACCACTGGCCTCAGTCAGTATTCGTGCAATGAGTAAGTGGGTTCACAGATGCAGAGCCTGAGGCTGGGGAGGGGTACTGCAGCTTGGCCGATGACCCAGAACAAATACGTGGTGAACTCAGGCCAGGAGGAATTCGGCCTTCCTGCGGCCATATGCCCCGCGGTTTGTACCGTGATGCAGTTTAATAAGCAATTATTGATGAGATTGCACTAACATCCTTCCTCTCTGCCTTCTGCGAGTGTCTGGACGGCCGAACTCTTGGATTAGCTACCACTGACATTTCGCTTACTTCTGTTTATTTAGACTGATGGGTGTAGAAACAAAGTATAACTGTGTGATGTTGGGTGAGTTGCTTTCGCTCTTTTTCAAGTTCTTCTGTAAGAGTGGATTGAGGGGAAGTATTGGACAGAGAGGGTGGCAAATAAAGATGCTTTTGTTGCCGTCAGCTCTGCAACTTACATATTGATCGTCCCCCCCGCCAAAAAAAAACCTTTATGGAAACGATATGGGACAACGGAGGCTGCTATCAGACAATGTTTTCGTTTTTTAAATTTTTCTAAGAAATAGAGATCATACCCCATTTCCTTTAACGGTTGTGGTGGTGGTGGTGGTTCTTGTTCTCCTCCTCCTCCTTCTTCCTTTAACTGTTCTTATCTAGTTCCAATAAACACTCATAATGGGCTTTTCAGGACACTGCAGAACAAACCTGTAAACTCTTGGGTGAGTCATTTTGAGGTCCCTTACCTCAGGTTCCGGACAATTAAGCTCCCTGATCCCAAGAAATCAGCCGTTTGCTCAGAGAGGTTACTCATTTTTGTGGAGTTAGCCAGGAGGGAGGCATGAAGAGGATTAAATAAAGACCCTGCTGGTCAAAGGAGTAAACAGTGCTCATCCAAACATCCGCTGGTATATAAAAGTAAAACATAGGACCAGGAGCTGGTCGGAAGGATGCCAGGTCTTGTGCGGACTGGGAGAAGATGTAATGGGAAGCGGTTGGTGAAAAGGAGTGTTGATTTAATGCATTGTTTGGAAACTTCCTTAATAAAAGGTTAAAGAAAACATGCCATGTAGCTTCGGCCTTTTGCCAGGATTATGGGTGGCGCCATCTTGCCTCAAAGTGTTGCTTCTGGGGCTGGTCCTCTGGCAAGAATGATACTTGTTCAAGGAAGTCCTTGGGATAGGGGGAGATCCCCACTCCTTAGATTAGGACCGATGTTTAAAGTTCCTCTTTCTTTGGCCTTTCTGTTCCCTCAAAAAGGAATGCCTCTGCCTGTGGGCCCCTGGACTTGTCAGTCCTTATTTGGCTTTAGGGCCATGCTTTTGGCATGTTGGTTTGTTTCCATTCCTCTGGAGTCAGAGGTGGAATGAACACTCCGGGCTCATGGTTTGGAAATCTTGATTCTGAAACAGCTGTCTCTTCTCCCCTTTACTTTCTCCTTCTTCGAAAACAAAAGAAAACAAAATAATACTTACTGAATTTGTTATTTTGTCCCAAATATGGGCAAACATTGGCCACTACATTAGAACAGCACTTTCTGCTTTTCAAAAGCCCTTCCAGTGCCTCCCTGTCCTGGACTATTTCCACTAGATAGAAAGGGGGACTAAGGCCAAATAGCTTGTGATTGGCAAAATGTCCCCCTAGCTAGTTAAAAAATATTAATAACCAGGGGCGCCTTGGTGGCTCAGTTGGTTGAGCATCTGACTCTTGATCTCAGCTCAGGTCTTGATCTCAGGGTCATGAGTTCAAGCCCTGTGTTGGCGTGGAGCCTACTTAAAAAAAAAAAAAAATTAAGACCCATAAAGAGAGAGACTAGTATTATGAACCCTCAGATACCCATTATCTGGATTTACCAATTATCAGGATTTTGCCACATGTGCATCTAGCTATTCCTAGAGAAAATGATAACCATGATTTTAGAACACAAATACTTTATACTTTACAAAGAGTTCTTTCACATTTGTTGATTTTACTTGACAAAGTTTCATACTCTTTTGACAGCAACCCTTTGACAAAGATTCTAAAATTCTTCACATTTTATAGATGAGAAAACAGGCACAGAGAGGTTCACTGACTTGCCCAAGCTCCCCAGAACTTAACGTGTCCGAACTAGTGTTCGGATGTTATTTTCTCATTTGATCCTTTCAATGGTGCTGTAAGATAGTAATTATTACTCTGTGATTTTTGGTCAAGGACACGAGGTGGTTTAGGTGGCTCAAGTGAAAAGAACTAGTTCTCATACAAATACCAGTGAGCACTTGTCAAAGTTTGAATTATCTCCTCATGGTGGAGCCAGAAAGATAAAACTGGTTTAAAAGTCGGAGAAGGGAAACATGTATGTACGCATGTATTTTTTTAATAGTGAGAAAATGAAAGTTGAGATAAGATCGCTAAGTTCGATATAAAACTGGTTAATATCATTTTAGGGGAAATGAAACCATAACCTTCAGAATTATCTTTTCCACTGGGTAGAAATCATTTGCATCTCTATCGTACCTCATTAGCGTTTTACAAGGTAAGGGCTGATTTTACAGGGTTGTAGGAGAGCTGCCTTAATTAACTGTAGTCTTTCAAAGCGGCATCTCCCCCCCACGGAGTCCGGAGTCCGGAGACCCTTAGCCTGGCCTCTCCAGCCTACCAGCTCTGAGAAATTGAAAGCAAGCGTGGTTGTCTTTTGCCTCATTTCTAGGGTTTCAACTGACAGTCATCTGGAGAGCAGTGCAACTGTTACTCAAACCGAAGCTTTCTGAGCCCAGACTTTCCCTCTGTGCTGTGCTGGTATCATCTTCAGGTGCGGGAGGGTGATCAAGAGCCTAGAAACGGGGAAAAGCATTTAAAATGTTAACATTGATCCAGTGGAGTAGGAGAATTCCCAGAGCCTGAAAATGCATCACCTGGAAAAACTATTAAAAATACAGATTTCTTAGTCCTTCTCTAGAGAATATAATTCTCAGTGGGGCCGGGATGGGGCCTGGGATTTTATATTTTTTCACAGTGTTTCCGGGTGTTGTGCAGTGACTGGTCTAAGTCCCAGATGACGGCATGGAGAGCCTGAGCGAGAGATGACAAGAGGCTTGCGTTAGCATCAGCACGAGTGGGAAGGGCGAAGATCCTCCAGGGAGAGGCTGTCCCTCCCCACGCATCACCAGTGTTTAAGCGCCAGGATACTCTAGAAAGACCTAGATGGAACAATCTCTGGGGGAAGGAGGTGTGTGAAAAGTAGCCACGGTGGGATGAGCTAAGTAGTGCCGACCTGTGCTGAGCATGGCTGGCTAGATTGTTTCTCAAGGTGGTTTGGAAATTGTTATCTCTTTGTCTTCACCGGATGCTTATCTCAGGCAGAGGAAGGAGGGTTGAGCTCAGAGAAGATGCTTGTTTGAGCCCTGCTGCTTCTCTCCCCAGAGGGAGTTTTAGAGATTGAAGTTTTAGAGAGGCGTTAGAAATTTGTCTGATAGTAAATAATCCTTAAAAGGATTGTTCTGGTTTTGAAGGTGCTGAGCCTTAGGGCAGAAGGGTCAAGGCTGTTTCAGACTGTAGTGTGCTTTGGGGTCTGGCTGCGCCTACTCACAGGGCCCGGGCCGCCACAGGCAACTCTATTGTCTTTCCCTGGAGAGCAATCTTATGTCTAGTATTTGGGGGGCAGCTTCTTTTCCCAGCTAGGTTCGGAAGATGCAGGTTTTGCTGGAGGGCTTTGGGGCCTGAGCAACCTGAGTCTTGCCCAAATCGATCATTTCCATGCTGGCTGCTATTAGCATTGGGATAGAGTCTCTGCCTGCCTTGGGTGCTTGTGAGCCTGGAGCGTGTGTGTGCATGAGGCAGGGGAGCATTTCGTAGAAACTGCTTTTCCATCAAAGCCAGAAAAAGGAGGGGGTGGGGTGGGAAATCTTGGACAGTCCTTCTCCCTTCCTGGACGCACATCACTCACAACTTGTTTCCTGAAAATCCTAATACACTCCAGTGGTGAGAGATGGCTTCCTGCTGATGTGCTGAGCCAGCCCCTTGTCCGGGAGGAGATGAGAACAAGATGTGGCTGAAGAAGGGGCGGATGGGCCAAGCTGGGCTGCTCAGTGGCCCCGTGGCCCCCTCTCTGAGTCCCGACAGCACTGCCCAGTACCACCTGGACACACGAGCATAGGTGGGCCTGGCTTGGGCAGTGGGGTGGATTTGAAAGTGGTGTTTTGTCTATTGGTAAAATTGCACAAAGGGTGGTGATGAAACATGACCCTTCCTTTTGCTTCTGGAAAGGAGGACCTTCCTGGCCGACATCTGCAACCCCATTTAGGGAAAGGGTTGTCATTTCAAAAAACTCGCTCTGAAGTTCTTATGCATTCATCCTCTTTCTCCTACCGCGTGCTTTACCCATATTTTTCTCTGCATATGTGCGTATCTAACAGCTCATGACATTTTTGTGACATCCCGTTTGTCCTGAGGGCTACTATCATTACCATCAAATTGTGGTTTGGACTACTGGTTCCTGGAAGTGCTTTTTTTTAATGCTTCCACTTTCTAAGAAAAACAGAGCAGAAAAGTGCTTAAGAAGTATGGTCAGGGCCAACAGACTGGGGTCTGAAACCTGGCACTGACATCGTGCTGGAAGAACTTGGACAAGTTAAATGTCTGAGCTCCCAGGGTCCTCAATCACACAACGGGGAAAGGATTAGGACCTACCTCATAGGTGGGTTGTACATAGGTGTGTTAAATGGTTTAACACTTAAATATGTGTGAACTGTTTTGATGGAACTTTTCTGGGTTTTTCAAGTTCAGAATGATCCAGGATGTGGTAGAGGCAGGAAGGTGATGGGGGCTTGGAGAGTGAGACACTTCGAGACTTCTGAGGTGTGCCTGCCTTAAAAATAACTCGCTAGCTTGTGGTCTAGGGTGGTAGTTCTGCATCACAATCACTTAGAGAGTTATTACAATGGATGGGTGAGTTTCTCTCTGCCCCAGTACATTTGGGGTGCGGCCCGACGACCTACATTTTTAACTAATTCCTAGGTGATGCTGATGCTGCCGGTCCTGAAATGGTAGGTAGATAGAAAAGGAAGCGGATTGTTCTAGGTGGATTCAGAAGACAGAATGAGGCCAGTGGGTGCCAGCTACAGAAAGGTAGATTTGGTTCAATATAAGAACTTTCTCTAATTACTAAATGTGTTCTAAAATGAAGTGGGTGGTCTCATGAGCTCCAAGTCACTGGAGAGGTCCAATACTGAATGGCCATCTGGCAGATTCCTACACAAGGTAGAAGGTTCACTGTTCATTCATTCATTCACCCACCCATTCATTCATTCATCCATCCATTCATCCACTTAG
Organism: Ursus maritimus; assembly: GCF_017311325.1. Lineage (NCBI taxonomy): Eukaryota > Metazoa > Chordata > Mammalia > Carnivora > Ursidae > Ursus > Ursus maritimus. The sequence goes on from NW_024423897.1 coordinate 16,647,993, forward strand.
TCACAGAATAAACATGTATTGCCTATCTGGGAGGTGTTAGGATGTGGGGAGAAACCTTGAACACAACACCTGTACCCTTGTTCTTAGGGAGCCCACAGTCTAGTGAGTTTGGCTAAATGATTACAAAAGTCCCTTTTAACCCTGAGGCTCTGAGAGTCCTATGATGATGGTGTCAGATCCCCAGAATAAGAAGCTACAGAAAGATGCTTACCCTTCTGAAGACATGGCCAGGGACTGACAAGAAGGTGGACACTTCTGAGGTTCAATCTAGAATGTTCTCTTTGGAGCATCTTAATATCACTGAATGTGATTTTTCCCCCCTAAGACTCAAAAAGAGGTTAAGAACGTATTTGCCAGGAGTGCATTTCCTGTGGGAAGATTCAGGTCGCCCACTGGCACTGGGATAGACCATTAAACTCTGAACCCATGCCTAGCTGTCCATAATGCCGTCTGTGAAAGCAGACCCAGGAAACAGAGCTGTGGGAATAAGTTAATTGCTTTTTCACCTCTCTCAAGTGATCAATTGGAGCATTCATGGCTGGGGAGAGTTGGGGGGAAATAGGTAGATTCCATCCATTTTTCTGGGTTCTTCCATCATAATCCCTGGTGAAAGCAACGATGATGACTGCTGACCTTTACTGAGCTCACTCTGTGATGCCAGGCGCCTGGTGTTAAGCCCTTTTCATGGATTGTGTCATTATACTCTTAATACAGCCCTATCAGGTAGGCATATTCTCCTCATATTTGCAGAAGTGGGGACAAAGGTCCAGAGAGGTCAAGTAACTCACTCCTGGCCACAGACACAGTAGATGTCACAGATGGAATAGAAACTCCATTCCCTCAGACTCCAAACCATGCTCCCGTCTCCTAATGCTGAACAACTCATTTACTCACTCATTCATTCAAAAACTGGTTCAGTCATTCTTTCATTAAGTCGGTGTTAAATACTGGTGAGCAAAAGAGCTTGGCCTCAGTCCTGCTTGGGGCTTACAGTTTATCTCCCTCAGACAAAAGGGTGACTCCTTCTTGGATCCTTGGCTTGTTAGATGCTAAGGAGAAAGATGTAGGCTGGGAGACAGAACCTGCCAAGTGAGCTCCTGACCCGAAGTTCCCATGCGAATGAGAGTTTCTCTACACAAGCTGGGTTTTGTACTTTGCTTTAGTTTTACATTTTCTTACTGAGTTTCTTTTCTTCTTGTCCAAGCCTGATGTTGAAGGGCTTGACATAGTATAAGAGACAATTATTGTGACATTTGCCTTCTGGCTGCACTCTGGGAGTGGAGGCAAATCTGAAAGTCAGGAGTCCCAGAACTTACAGCTGAAACTGACTTTGGAGACCCTCTTCAACTGACCCTGTCTTGCTGGGAAATGTCACCTCTTCCAAAACCAGGGTGGTCTCTGCCAATGCCCTTGGCTCTCATTGCTGACTCCAGTCTATATTTTCTTCTTTTTAAAAGCAGTTTCAGATTAGGTTTTCAGTTTTCAAAATAAATACATGATAATCATTTTTTAAAAATCAACCAATCTTTGGAAGCTTGCAACTTATATTGTGAACTATCTGCAATCCCCTGAGATAACCACCATTAACAACGGACACTTGCTTCTCCAGTTGTTTTCAGTACACTGGAGTGTATTGTTATTAGTTTTTATTATAAAAGGGATTTTTAAAATATATATTTTCCTGAAATTTATTGTTTTTTATCTAACTGCTTTTTTAGGCATTTTTTCCATGTTAGTATATATAGATCCACTTAATTCTTTTTTTTGTTGGACTCCCAGTTTCTCTTCCATTTTTGCCCCTGGACCTCAACTTTCTATAGGTGCATTTTTCTTTTAACGTGGCTGAGCTAGTTGAAACATCCATTTGGCTCTTTTATTTTTCTTTTAACTTTTAGAGGAATTCTAGGACCCTTGTTTGGTGTTGTCTTACCTTTGGTGAGAGATTCTTAACCGCAGCCTCAAGGGGTCTGTGGCAAGAGAGAAACCAATGTCCAATTTTAGAAAAGAAAAGAAAAGAAAAAAAGAAAAGAAAAGAAAAGAAAAGAAAAGAAAAGAAAAAAGAATTTATTGTATTGTAACGCACAGATCTACCAGGTCTCAGGAAATCTGAACCACTAGGTCTCAGAAAAGGCAGGCAAAGGCCGTGCCGGGAATCCACGCAGCAAGAACAAAGGACCAGATGAATTGCTACCATCTGTTCAGTTTTTGCAATGTCACTCCATTGGCTTAGCTTGGATCATGGGCCACCCTTGGCCAGGGCCAGGTAGGACACCTTGATTGACAATCTCACCAAAATATGCAACAGGAAAGAGGGTTTCCCTTGAAGAAAACTTGGCATGCTGATACTCAAAGCTGGCGAATGCAGTGCTAGCGTTATCAACGAGGGTATGAAATAGAGTCCATAGACCTTGGGAAATTCTGAGTATGTGTTTGCATGTGTGTATTCCTAGGACCCAAAAAAGTTGCAACCATGCTTTAGTTTTGTCTCCTTCATCTGGTTGTGTCCAAACTAGGTGATGAACCCATTGAATACAAAATTAATCAACTTCCTCATGGTTTTCTTTTCATTCCTTAGGCCCTTATGATGGCTTATTTTCTTCAGCGCAGGAGATGGGTGGGTGGTTCTTCCTGGGTCATTTAGAATGACTGGCTGCTGTTTCCAGGAGGGTGGAGGCCATCACCTAAAGAGACAAATGTCTGTGTCTATTCTTTGCAGACACCTTTTTGCTCCAGCCTACACGGAAACCCATTATACTCCAAGTGGCAACCCTCAAACCACCACTCTGAAATCTGAGGTAAGTTCAGGTCAACAGAGATCTACAGGTGGCCTCTCCTGGCCCCACCCCTGGGGAGTGAGGAGACGCATTGTGGAGACTGCCCCCCTCCCCCGAAGGGACTGTTTGCCCTGACCCAAGACCAAGGGCGCAAGCAGGAGAACCATTATGCGAATTTGTTGTTTCATAAGGGCGCCCTCTCCTCTGCTAGCTACAATGGCCAAACAGTATTTTAGGTAATTGCATCTGATTAAAATTGGCATCAGTCATTACGAAGCATGCATTTTCTTTGTTGTATGTTAATCACCCACATATTAACAAAAGTCTAAGTGAGAGAAATGAATTACCAGTAGTCCTGCCGTTTCACTTAATCAGATGTTTAATTGGTCCTTTTCCATATGGATGGATAAGGTTTTGTAGTCCGCCTTTTTAATGTGATTTTAGGTTATGCAGATTTTCTTGTTTTGCTGCCATCTTCATATTGGATTTTTTTTTTCCCTCAAAGGTGTTTTTGAGTTTGGGTATTTGCACAAAGATTTGTCATGTAAAAAATGGTCTTTCAAGGGTAGCTGGGGGGGCTCAGTTGGTTAAGCATCTAACTCCTGATTTCAGCTCAGGTCGTGATCTCAGGGTTGTGAGATCAAGCCCTGCATTCGGCTCTGTGCTCAGCTGGGAGTCCTCTTGTCCCTCTCCCTCCTCCTACTTTCGAGCATGCTCTCTCTCTCAAATAAATAAAATGTTAAAAAAAAAAGTCTTTCAAATGGTTTGTCAGATGGATGCATTTTAGTTTGCTTCACCACACCCCACTGGTGGGCATTTAAGGAAGTGAATTCTACCCATTTCATGGTTTGCTAACTTTTCCTACCGGGGGACCTGTTAGCATTGGTGGGATCAGAGCAGTGGTTCTCAGCTAGGAGTGATTTTGCTTAAATCGTTTCTTTTACTTAAACTTTTGTTAATGCGTGGGTGGGTAACTACCATAGTGCAAAGAAAATATGTTTCATGATGATTTCTATCAATTTTAACCAGATGCAGTTACCCTAAAAATTTCTATTTGTTTAACCATCTCAGCCAACAAAGGAGGGGACATTTGGCAGTGTCTGGAGACAGTTTTGACTGTCACAGCTGGGAGGTGGATGCTGCTGGCATCTAGTGGGTAGAAGCCAGGGATGCTGCCAAGTGTCCTACAATGCACAAGGCAGCTCCTCCACAACAGGGAAGTATCTGGCCCTAAATGTCAGCAGTGCCCAAGACGAGAGTGATCCTTCTCAGACTGCGCAGATGAGATGGGGGAGAAGGAGGGAAGACGGACTCCAGCAGGGGCGACAGTGGTTTTCTGCCTTTCGGGCAGGACGTCATGGACATTGGTGGCATGCAGATGTGGAAATGTGGTATACAGGGCAGCAGGATAGGTCCCTTTGCCTCAGTGCTCCTCTGGCAGCTTCTCGTGGAATCAGAGATTCCTACATGGCCCATCTTTAAAATATCCCTGCTAGAGTGCAGATGTCCAAAAGACAACGACAGCCACTTTCCGTCAGCAAAAGCTCAGGTTAGTTTATCAGATTAGCCTTGGATGGGGAAGGGACACAGGATCGCTAAGTTTTGGTAGATCTGAGAGGTCTGGAGCATAGTAATCAGGTAGCTGAGGAGCTGTGTTCCATCCATGCTGTCTGCTTCACCAAGACCTTTCTGGAGCGGGGAGGAGTTAGCAGTGTGGCCGGTACCCACAGAGGGCAAGCTGGCCATGTCTTCTCATCTCTGGGGGGCATTCAGGTGTGGCTCCATACTTTCTTCAGTGCCCCTTGGTCGAAACTTCCTCCGTCATTGAGACCTCTGCTCTCTGCCTCTAGGGAGGCAGGGAGGGGGCAAGCCATGCCTCGAAAGCCCCAGGACCTCACAAAGCACTGTCCTCTGAGTTTGGCTCTTGCACTTCTCCACCCGCAGCTCAAGAATGGGTCTCAGTGCACAAGTTTGCCATGAGCTCATACTTCCTGCTGTGAAAGCCCCCTTGGGTGGCCCCCTCAGACCGAGAAGCTGAGAAGGAATGCGATGACTTCATGACTGTTCATTTACTTGTTCTTTGTGCTCTCAGCATTAGGCAGAGATGCTGTGAGGGCCTTTCAGAAACAAAGGAGTGGATGAGAACTTCCCCCCACCCCCAGAGTGCCCCTCCTTCCTAAAGGTCTTATTGACCGAAGCACATCCTAGCTCTAGTATGGGACGACCCGTTATTTTTGTACATCCCCTCCTATTGGACTCTTGCAAAGCCCCCACCCAGCCTCATGGAGCTCCTACTCAGCTTTCTTATCTGGGAGCTGAGGACTTCAAAAAGAAACGAGAATAGAATATACCATTTAGCTGTGCCTGACCCCAGTGTGGAAGGCCACTCCCTCCCAGCCTTGGCCAGGGTTACTGGGAACCCTGGGAACCCTGGGAACCATTAAACTCATCCTCCGGGCCTGTAGGAGTTACAGATTTGGGGTCTGAAGCCAGGCTTGTAGACTTGGCTTTAACTAGCTATGTGACCTTAACCAACCCTTTTGACCACACTGGTGTTGAGTTTCTTCATCAGAAAATTGGATGTATTAAGATGTGACTCTCAGAGCTATAGAAGGGTAAGATGAATCACCAATTTTGTGGGAATTTATAAACATCTCTCCCAGCACCACATTTTACTCATGATGATTTTGAGAGAAGAAGAGAGAAAGGAACATGTTTACGTTCAGATAACCAGTGAGTGGCAAGGCTTAGACTAGGATTAAGTCCCTGTTGGTGCTAGAAGAGAGTAGGGCTGTGACCAGTCCAGTCCTATGCACTTTCCTGGGACTGCTTTTGCTCAGAGAGGCTGTCGAGTCTAGAGTTAGGCTGCTGTGGTTTGTCTCCACCTGGCTGTGTGACCTTGTGAGTAACTGGAAACCTCTCCCACCTTTAAGTTCCCTTTTTAGAAAAATGGGAGTAATAATACCTACCTCATAAGGCTATGAGGTTGTTAGAATTAAAGGAAAAAATCTCCATTAGCTTTTTTATCCAGTAGTCAGGGCTGCACGGATGTTAGCCCCCATTGATTACAACAGTCACTGGCAAGTATCGCTAGCCCACACGGCGTGTGTGAAAGCCCTCGGTCAATTTAAGGCATGTTACAAAAGTCCGTTGTCAAGCTATTTCCGAGAGCACTCAGTGAACACATCACTCCAAGGATGGGAAGAAGCCCAGGGGTTCTTCACACACATCCCTGGATTTGAATTCTCTTGATTTGTAGAGGTACCTGGATTTTTGAAACTGTAGCTGACCCTCATTTCTGAGCTTTTTGACTCTCCATCATTCCAACCCCTGCGGACCCCATTTACTGCATGTGGGCCTGGCCCCCTCTTGCACCTGTGAAAGATCCCGGTTGTGGAGTTTGTGGCCCCATGGCTGAGTTCTGAGGATCAGTTCAGAACCTGGGCGTTTGATGATGCGTCTCCGGGTCTTGGAATCTGGGGGGAGGGAGGGATCCGTGCGACAGGCTGGCATCTGCAAGCAGATGGAATCCTGGCTGGAAGGAGGGCTGGGCCTGCCTCCCCTTGCTTCATAGGTGCCGGCGCGGTGGCTTTCCTCCGTGCTTCTCTGAAGGTCGGGATCTGGTTTGTTGGAAGGCCAGGAGAGTTCGATGCAAAGAGGGGGCCTGCTGCCAGTCCCTCCTCCTGACTGCCTGACCTTGCATGGGTGGAGGAGCCGAGCCACACTGCTGGCCAGTGGGCTGTCACCAGGAGAAGGGGCACCGGTGGTCCGGACACTGACCCTGAGCTGAGGGCCGGCCTGGCGCGTAGCCTGTGGTCTGGCTGCGCGGTTCAGCTGCATAGGACGCAGGACTGGTGCAGGACGACTGAGGATTCAGGCCCTTGGTGGGCTTCCAGCTCCCTCGAGGCCACCTTCTGCCTTTGACAAGGAGACTTGAATGCCCGTATCATGATCACTGAGGTTCGTTGCCTGCCCCTGTGGGCCAGGGTCCTTGATGTAGAGTATTCGCACAACCACCTCTCGAGGTAGAGACCCAGGACGCTGGAGGTCTGAGAGAGGTTGTGGGACTGCTTCCATCGCTGGCAGGTGAGGGAGCGTGCATGTAATCTGGCCTGGCCATGCCAAAACGCCTGAATTTAATCATCAGGCCACACCACTGCCCAGAGCTGGCGGAAGGTGGGGCCAGAGAATTCAGACGAATGGGTCTGCTGCGTCCTGGGTCATGTCCCTACTGGCTGGGGATTGAGGAACAACTGACTACAAGCAAGCATCGTCCCAGTGATGATTCGCTTGGACTCTTCCATAGGCAGATGCCTGCAATTTCTGATTGGCCCTACCTGGGCGTTGGGGGGAAAAGAGAAAGCTCCCATGTCTGCAGCTCATAGCTCATCCCCTTCCTAACACCTCTGCAGAACCTGGCTCTGCTCTGGGGACTTTTCCTTCTCTCTGTTCTGAGCAGCTGAGCTCCCTTGAACTATGTGGGGAGACGTTTGTAGGAGTGTGCCCCTTGTGTGTTGGGGACAGTCCTGGGCTGAGCCTTTCGGTCTGGTTGGTGCCTCAGTGCTCCCCGCTGTGTCCCGGTTGGCCTCTTAGATGCTCTGGTCCCCCTACTTCTGATACAGTCTGCTGGCACCTCCAACTTTTATTTCAAGCCTCTCTTCAGAGTCTGTAATTAGATCTTTGTATGGCTTTTTAATTAAGATTGGCTCTCACGAGATGCTAAGGCCCAGGAAGGCTGGAGCTGTGCCTGTTCGCCCCTTGTTGTGTCTCCCAGGCCTAGCCGGGGGCCTGGCCCGGAGCGGCGCTCGGCAGCTGGCGTGGTCATGAGGAGTCCAGCCAGGTCGGGAAGACCAGATGGCTGTGAGACACGCCGATGTGAGAACAGCATCAGAACTCCATGCGTCCATGCATGCGGCTGCCAAATCGGCTCTGATCCAGACACACAGGGATTCAGGGGAGGTGGGGAAGTGGGGGAGCTCTCTGTTTCCCAGGGCTGTTGTCGCAAAGCACAGTGAACTTGGGGATGTAAGACACAGTTCCGGAGGCTGGAAGTCCAAAATCAAGGTGTCAGCAGGGCCAGGCTTCCTCTGTAGTCTCTAGGGAATGGGGCTTCCTTGCCTCTTCCAGCTTCTGGCAGCTCCTAGTAGTCTGTGGGGCTCCCCGGCTTGTAGCTGCCTCACCCTAATCTCTGCTGCCATCTTCCAATGGCGTCTTCTCTCTCTCTCTCTCTCGGGGTCTCTGTGTCCTCCCCTCTTTTTCTAAGGACATGGGTCCAGTATGACTTCATCTTAATTTAATGCCATCTGTGAAGACCCTATTCCAAAAAAGATCACATTCTGAGGCTCTGGGAGGACAGCATCTCAACTCTGCAGGGGGTCCCAGAGATGAGTCTACAGGCAGGGAGGCAGGCTCTTCAGAAGCCAGCCTTGCCTAGGGCCACGTGTCATGGCAAGACCCCTGAACTAGACCTGAAGTCCCTGCTTCTCTGACTAGCAGGGAGACCTTCAACAAACCTTTCTGCTTCTCTGAATCTCGGCTTCTTCATCTGTTCACTGGGGATGATGACATCTGCTCTGCCCCACTTCCCAGGACTATTACAAGGATCAAATAAAATGGTGACTTGGAAAGCTCTTTGCAGATTGTAAGTTAGGACGTATATAATCATTCCTGACCTTCACAAGACATGAACATTGCTGTACTTATCAGTGTCCTTTCGCCTGACTACCCCTCCTTTTCTCCTTGCTAGAACCACTGCTTTTACCACGGGACGGTGAGGAAGGCAGAAGAGTCCAGCGTGACACTCAGCACCTGCCGGGGAGTGAGGTAAGGGGCCCTGTCAGCGCTGGGGGTGCCTGGCACTTGCCCCAGGCATGGAATTTTTAGGACAAGCAGTGCTGGCCTTGGGCAGGGACCCTGAGACGCTGTCCATTGAGAGTGTATGTGAGCCAGTTCTAAGAAGGACTGAGCTTGGGAGAGACCAGGGAAATCCCAGATTATCTACAAATTCACTGAGATTGAGCTTTTTTATTCTTGAGGAACTTGAGATTTCATTATTATTTAGGTATGGTGAAGCCAGAAGATCAGGAGATGACTGTCATTGAAAAAATAGTTTGCTGTACTCAAGATCCCAAGAGGAGGGGGCACAGCACCTAAGGAAGCATACGGTTCAGGTTGTGGGGCGTTCAGGGTGTGTGGGGTGAGGGGATGTGGGCAGGAGTCTTTGCTGTGGTTTCTACAGGAAGAAACAGGCAAGGCAAGGTTAGCTGGTTTCGGATTGGCCCGTTTGAAGTGAGACCTGGGGCATAGGGGCTGCTCCTAAGTTGTCTTCCACCTGACCCTGGGGTGATCAGGGCAGGGGGACTGGCCAAGGGGGTGAGAGCCTGCATTTGAAAGTTGTTTACCATCCCTAGGAATTGGCTAATCCTGAGAAGGGCAAGGCCCCAGCTGTCAGAACATCAGAATATAGAAAATAGAAGTCATGGTTCACACACTTGAAATGAGCGTGAGTGCTTATTCCCACTTCTCCTTTGCTCTCCTCGGGTAGAAGAACTAGCTGGCAGTAAAAAAGGAAATGGGCATCTAGTGAGAAGAGGAGTGAGGAAGAGAAGCGAGAAGCAAGGTAATTTTCAGGATGAGAGGCGTGGTAGAGAATGTTAAGGGTTAGGTTAGCTACAGCACTCTACAGACATGCAGGGTTCTTATCATCCTGTAACAGTGAGGCCGTGCTAAGGCTTCACCCAGGCTCACATGCAAGTACAAGGCCCCTCGTGCTGCAGATCCCATGTGTTTGTTTATAGACTGGGCCATGTCTCCTCTGTAAGGCTTCGTGGTGCGTCTGCCGGAGGGAATTAAGCAGGAAACAAGTTTTGGCTGGGAGACCATAACGGTGGCTCCAAATCCCCTGCTCAGATGACCTGGTTGAGCCAAGCCAACTGGTCTCCCAGTGGTGTTTACAGGCCCAGCCACCACCACCTGCAGTCTGCAAGTAAACAATGTCTGTTCCAAGAAGGAAGAAAGGGAGCGTGCAGGTGTGACTTGCTTCTCTCTGCCTCTTCCTCTGTGTCCATGGTCTGGAGCAGTGGGAACTTGGCTTGGCCTCTCGTAAATCATTCCCGCAGCCGTGCTGACAGGGGGAAACCGGGTGAGCCGTCCATGTGTTTGTGTTTTGCATGCTTCCCTCTGCAGTCCACTCATCTTACTTTCCCAGCCTTCTCACTCCACACCTTAAGAACTTAAGGGCATCTGTGGGCCCGGCTGGCTTAAGAGCCGGAGACGTATACCAGATGTCTCACTCGGACCCTAGGGAAGGAGCAGCTGCAGCAGCAGCAGACTTGAAACCCATGGAGCCCTCGAGTCCCTCCCCAAGGCTCATAATGCCGTGCCTCCGTGGGCGAGTCCCCATAGTGATGGTGCTTCTCTCCTGGGAACATGCTCCTTGTGATTGGAGAAAATAGGTAGGATTTATACCAAATGGAATCTTTAGGCTGATAATACAAATACAGAGGAGTTCCCCTGAGTTTCCAGAGTTTCCAGATTGTTGTGGGGCCCCCCTCTTCTCTCCAAAGCTGTGTTTGGTGACTTTAATTGAAGCAGTAACACATGATCAGAGGAAAAACAAACTCAAATAGTATAAAAGAGAGGGTACAATGAAAGATAGGGTTCTTTCTCACCCAGGATTTCCAGGTCTTCCCCCCGCCCCCGAGGCAGTCATTGTGTTACCAGTTTCTTGTTTATCCTTTTAGAAATATTTCTTGCAAAAAAAGAAAGTTGGCAGGTAATATTGTGTTTTATAATAATATTTGGGCCGCTGACACCTTTAAGAATTGCACAGCAGCTATGGATACTTATAAAATACACCAGTAAAAAGATGTGGCATACCATTTCACTAGGGATGGTGGGTATCCGGGCTCCCCCAGTCTATCTCTGATCAACAACTCATCCTCTAATGTCTACCTGACTTCTTGCATGCACAAATGCTTTGCAGAGTAACAGATAGGATCAATGTAAGGAAGAACGGTTATTTGTGAAGAAATCTAGGCAGTACTGGGATGAAGGGAACGTGAGTGAACTTGTGGGTTCTAGGAGACACGGTGTGCCTGTGTATGTTTGTGTATGTGTCCCCAGCTCACTCTCTGTGAGCAAGAGAGGTATGGATTGCAGTAAAACATTTTTTTTTTTACCTCCTGGTAAGTTGTTTATTTTTAACAAAAATGCTTATGAAAAATTATTATTGCATAACTAATGTGTTAAACATTCAAATAATCTAGAAGTGTCAAGTTAAAAGAAGTGAAAGTTCCTTACCCCCTCCCACTGTTCCAGCCAGTTGCATTCCCCATCTATATAACCACTGTTGGGGATACACATAACTGAAAGACATAATCATATGTAGGCATGACGTTTCTTAATCCGAGTAAGATTACCCAATACATAACGTCTTGTAAGTTTTCACTCACTTAACATTATGTCTTAGGCGCACATAGATCTGTCTCATTCTTCGAATGGCTGCATAGTGTCTTATCTACGAATGTCCGGCAAGTTTAATTACATAGAACGTCTTTCAAGGATAAACAATAAATCATGTGATAGCAGCTCTGTCCTCAAAACTCTGGGACCCACATTCACTGTGGTTATACCTGACTCCTTGTCCCAGGACTCAGATCTGTGAGAGAGGGCAGGAGAGAGACCATGAGATTGGAAATGAACGCGAGAGAATATGTAAGAATGTGTGCATGATGGCCTGGAAGGAGCTCAGAATTTAGAGTCAAGACACCTGAGTTTGAGACCTAGCTCCACACCTCCTGGCGATGTGATCTCTGAGCTTTGCCTTCCCCGAATCATTTTCTCCTTCTCTTTGCCTCGGCTGGACTGGCGTCCCCCGTGGGCCTTCGTCAGTTTTACAAACAGTGCTCATGGTGCAGGGGCTGTGAGTGGGCGGTGGGGGTGGGGGCTTGTGTCAGGGCCCCACTGGGGAATGAGGAGCCTGTTCACCAGAAGACTGGTATCTGCCCCCAGCTCTAACATTAACTCACTGGGTAACCTTGCAAGCTCCTTGTTCTCTGGGCTTTGGTTCCTCTCATCTGAAAAAGAAAATAGATCAGGTCACTCGAAGGACTATTGAGCGTTGGAAGTTCCGTGCTGCCGAGCGTGCACGGTCCCAGGGAGGTGGGCGCCTGGGGCAGAAGGAGGTGGTTCGTTCACCTGCAGCAGGCCATCCCTGTCTGCCCCTTTGCCAGGGAGGGGCATGGCCTTCTGCCTTTGAATACCTGGCCTTCCTTCTGAAGAACACAGAATAAACACTGCCTCTGTGTCCGGCACAGAGTAAGCCCACGTGGGGCGGTTCCGCTAAGTCATGACAGGTGTAGTAGATTCTGGAGTCAAACCAGTCTTGCTCTAAAACCTAGTTCTCCAGTGTCGGTTTTCTCGCCTATAAAGTGGGAACGGTCGTGACATCATTGGTGGATTTACATTAGGGGATGAGTGCAGTCTCTTTGAGAGCAGGGACTCTTTTCGGTCATATTGCCTCCCTAGAGCCTAAAACAGTTCCTGGCACATCAGAGGTTCCATATATGTGTGTTGGATGGCTACAGAATGGCTCCCTATTACTTCAGTCAGTTATCACAGCCACGGTGTGAGCTGCCCAGCACAATGCTAGTCAACCGCAGAGCCCGAATTTGAACCCAGGTGTGTCTCCCTCCTGAGCTTACACTCTCCACTTGTCCCTTGCCACCCCATTCCCTAGGGAGTGTGTCACCTATGTGCCTTCTTCCTTCTGTGCTGCCTTTGATGCCCCCAGCTACCTCCTTCTCATTGGATGCAGATTGGGGCGGGGTGGGGAAGGAAGAGAAAGAAGGGGAATACCTCTTAGAGCAGCTCTGGTTGTAGGGACATGGGATGTGTCCCCTTAGGTTCACATTCCCCTAGGAATGGACACATTCCTAGGAAGCACTTCTTGGCTAGGTCCTTCAAGGGTGCATTTGGGTGAGTCCCATGGTCAGTCAAGAGTTAAGCACGCTTCACTCGCTGCTGTCTGCCTGTCCTGCCCTGCCAGGGTTCCTCTTTATAATTTCATTTATATCAAGCTCTCAACAATGAGCAATAGAGTGGAGAGTGGAATGGAGCTAGCATGTGAGGTCCCAGCCACCCAGCCTCCTGGGCCCCCCTCCCGTGCCCCTTGGCGGAGCTCTGCCACGGCTTACATTTAGCAAATTAAATCAACTGAGGCTCCTGGAAAGATAAATGACCTGTGGGTGCTCAGGGGAGAGCAGCTAGCAGGATTTGGGGGTGGTGATAGGGGAGGGCCACAGCAAATAGATTCTAAGAAATCCCCTCCTACGCCCACCATTGTCAAAGCTGGTGCTCACTGTGAAGTCATGGGGCCTGTGCCAGCTTCTCCTCCAAAGCAGGCAATCTGGGAGGGTTGCAGCTGTGCCAGGGGGGCAAGTTACCAGGAAGCACAGTAGGGGGAGGGGAGGGGAGCGGCCACGAGTTCTCAGTGTCCTTCTGAGCCCTATTATCTGCCCACTCCCTGAACCAGAGTCGTCTGGACCTTTGTGAAAAGACGGGCTAGGCCAGACTTCCGGAGTGTGCCTGTGCAGGGAATTACCACGGGGCTTGTTCGCGGTGTAGGTGCTCCAGCCACAGAATCTGAGGGTCCTACATCTGTAGTGTTAATATACCCTACAGAACAGTCTACTAGGGAACTCTGGGAGCTCTGATCCTGGAGCTCTTGGACCTGCAAGGTTGGAACTCAGTGATGGAGGCAGACGGCCCCGAGACTGCCAGACCCTAAATCTTTGGCTCCAAATACCCAGCAGACCTTGTGATGGAACCTCCCTGGGGCTCAGTTTCCTCATCTGTAAAATGGGACTCATGATGGTGCTTTATAACACTGAGAAAAGAAAAAAAGAATGATGATTGTTAAGCACCGTGCCTGGCATGTGGTTAACTCACAAAAAATGGCCCCTAACGATGAAAAGCGGACTAAATGCCTCCTTTGTCTTGTTATCTCCCAGCAGACTGCTGTCTTACTTCCGACAGGCGATCGCACCTCCGTGGAGAGTTAACAGTCGGTTGTAGCCATCTGTAAACCCGGGATATCTTTCTGATCCACTCTACAGCGCTGTTGTGACAGATGCAGTGCGAGGGCGTGGTTCAGGTTGTGGGACCTGGAACCAGACAGCTTGAGTTCTTACTACCGGTGCGACTTTGGGTCGGTTTATTAACTTCACCTAGCCTTAGGGTTCTTATTTGTACAACGGGGATCAGGAATGTTAGTGTGAAGAAGAAAATTCTCAGCACAGTGCCCGGACCATAGCAAAGCCTCTATATAGCCACCGTGATTACTCTTATTCACCATGTACCAAGCTTTGCCTTGACCTCTGTTCTGTTTGACCCAGAGGCTTGGGTCAACACACTGGAACCTTCCTGGTTCCTGTGTGGAAGTTTCCACTCACTGGGTGTTATCTTCGCAGCTACAACCTGATGGGCACAAAACCATCATCCGACTTGCTGTCAAGCCCTCTGTTTCCAATGTTTGGAGCCATTGGGGGAAACTGAGGTCATGGGAGGGGCCTTGGTCAGCCGAGATGAGAAGAAAGCTTGGGAACAGGATGCCCACGGTGGCTCTGACCTCTGCCCTTTCCTGTCTGGACTCGAGAGCGGATGTGACCCTTGCTCTTCACCCCTCTCCCACCCCCAGCTGTTCAGGGAGTACCTTGGGTGTCCTGCCACGGGGCTGGTCCCAGATTGCTGTGTCAGCCTGGGTGAGGCAGCCGGGAAGTCGTCAGGCTCCCTGGCACCGGAATGAGGTCAGCCAGGGATGGATTCCAGGAAGGCTGCTGCTGATCAGAGCCTGGCGCTGTCTCTCCCACAGGCATCACAGGCTCTTCCCAAAGGGCAAAACCTGGGTGGGGACTCGAGGGGGTAGGGGCAGAGGTGGAAACTGGGGCAGCCAGAGAGAGGTCCTGCCAGTTTGAAGTGGCAAAGAGTGACTTGGAGATACTTTAGCCTTTTGAACTTTCTGGACAGATGAAGGCCTGAGGTTTTGGAGCCCATGAAATGCTGCTGGTGCCCTGGGACTTATTACTGGGCTTCTTCCTCCCCTGGAGCCCTGACTGAGTGCATTCCTTGGCTACATCAAGGATGGCAGATGCCTGCTACACGGGCCTGTACTCACCCTTCCATGGATTATTTGGGATAGCGACCAAGAATAGGTCAATGCACTCTTTCTCTCGGAAGCCTCATTGATGTCATGCTCCCAGGCAGCTGTGTCCAGTCCATCAGTGTTTGGGGCGATGAAATCTTTTTGCTGTCTCTGTTACATACTCTAGTGATTTATTCCCAGGTTCAGAGTCTAAGCTGTATGGGGGCAGGCGCTTCATCTGTCTTGTTCTCTTCTCCGTCCTCAGCAACTAGTTTGATGCCTGGCACATAGCAGGAGCTCAGGGAACACTTGTGGAATGAATGACTGTCCTCTGATGAAGCTGTGAATGACTCGAGGACAGCGATCACGTCTACACCACATCTAGTACAGATTGCGAGTTCAGTGAGTGGAAGAGTAGAATGAATGAATACATGTGCTTATTCTGAGTTCAGTGCTTGTATCTGTAACCAAGAGCCAAGAGTAGTTTCCCGTCCTTGGTTGTGGTCATCACTTCAGTGAAGAGCAGCCTGACTGGGGCTGGTAGGAAAGCCGTCAGTGATGCCTCTGGCTTTGGTTTCTTCTGTACACAAAAATCTTTCCATTTAATCATCTGGAGCCCTGTTAAATTAGTAAATTGTCATTTGCATTTACACAGGGGGAAAACTGAGTGATTTTTTTTTTAAGAGATTCATTGAAGATCATTTGACAGCTTAACATTTAGAGGGAAGACCAGAACTTGGGTTTTCTCACCCCCAGGCCACTGGTTTCCTTTCCAGTCACCAGACTATCTTTTTCTGAGTCTATAAGTTTCAACTTTTGATTTGTCATATGCCATGTTTGAGTTTGGGAAGCTTTTTGGAATCCTGGTCTTACCATCCTTTATATTATGAACTGTCCCTGGTGAGCCTTTTTGGAACCTTTGAGCTTCTTCATAATAAGCTTTTAGTACCTGAAATTGTGTACCACCTTTCATGTACATGTGCAGATTTCTCTGGAGAGGAAGTCTGAGTTTGCATCAGATTCTCACTCAACGGTGCGTGACCCCACAGTAAAGTTAAGCACCAATGATCAAAACCAACTGTGTCATTTCACGTATGGAGAAACTGAGGCCTGAGCAAGAGACTTTTCCAGGACTACAATCTTTGACCAGAGATTCTGTTTCTCCCGTTGACAGAGGACTGATCATGGTGAGCAGTAACCTCAGCTACATCATCGAGCCCCTCCCTGACAGCGAGGGCCACCACCTTATTTACAGATCTGAACATCTCAAGCTGCCCCTGGGGAACTGTGGGGTCGAGTACTCCAAGTCCACCACCAGGGACTGGGTCCTTCATTATACCAACCAGACCAGGAAACGACCTCGCAGGGTGAGTCTCAATGCAGGCGTCAACCTGGGGGTAGGTTTTTCCCCTCTGCGGATCCTTACTTTGGATCCAGGAGTATTTCTAAATTAAAGGAGATGGCCAGGAACGAGGAAATAACCTTTATTTTTTTTTTAATTCTAAGTTACTATCTTTTTCACTGTTGTGTGAGATACCCTTGTTTGGATGGAATAACTGCTTTTGGGAAAAACTTTTGGGAAAAACACTATGACATTTAAAATACCCTGAGATGCTTATTTCAGAAACTTTAAAATGTGAGAAAAAAAATATGCCTCCCCTTTTGGAATAACCACTTAACCATATGCACAAAGTGCTTGTATTTATGTATACTGAAAATAGAGGTATGTGGTTTAAATGCTTTTTGGGAACTTGATTGTCAGCATGTTCCCTCACAGTATGTTGGCCCCTGTACTTGCCAGCCAGCTCATAATTTTTTGAGTATAAAGGACTGGACTCATAGTCCCAGAGCAGCCCCAGCGATAACCAAGATGGCGGGCGGAAGGTGTAGTGAGGGTAATGGGACCGTAGCCAGCATCAAATGTAAAGTTAGTGAGGAGGTCCACTGCTTATTAACTAGCACCATTTCTTAGCAGTTGTTTTGAAATGAAGCCATGCCCACCATTTCTACAGCTCTGATCTGTTTATATCTCTTTCTTAGATGAAACGGGAAGATTTACACTCCATGAAGTACGTGGAGCTTTACCTCGTGGCTGATTATGCAGAGGTAAGGGGGAGGCAATGGGTTTTAGCGGAAAAACTACTCTCTCGATAGCTTCCATTCCAGGCTTTCACCCACTTTGGGGAAATGCTGAAACATTCATCTTTCTCCAGTGTGTCGTGTGATTTGGGCCTTAAATCTGACCGAGGGCTCTTTTTGCTATTTCAAACATAGTTGGGGAAAAAAATCAAGGAAAAAATCTCTGCTGGCTCAATACATTAATTAGATAGAAAATCAGGGCAACCAGCGTTATTTATATTAACATTTCTTAAATTGAATCTGAGTACCTTTCGGTTTTGGTGCTTATTCTTAGGGAACCCATAAATTCTCCATAGAAATTTCAAAAAAAATTTTTTTTTGCAAAGATAATAAGTATATTCTCAGTCATCTGATTGAATACAATTTTCCTGCCCATGTGTGGGTCCATTTTTATAACCCCCTTGGTGCCAAATGAGAACCATGGTTCCCAAAGCATCAGCAGCCCCTGGGAACTTGTGAAGTACAAATTCTTGGGCCCCACTCCAGACCTGCTGAGTCCTAATCTATGGGGCCAGGGGCCAGGAATCCCTATTTTAACAAGCCCTCTGGGTGATTCTGGACACAGGCAAGTTTGAGAACTACTGACCTAAGGAATAGCTGTTTACCCTTTAATTCTATATTTCTCAAATCAGCCAGATTCTCAGGGGCCTTGGCTTCTAAGATTTGATGAGCATTCATCTCTCTCACTCTTTCATTTATTCATCAGTGATATCTTGATTCTCTCTTATGTGTCAAGCACAGTGCTTGACCCCAGGAGATGAGCCCAGACCTGTCCCTGACATCAAAGTTTAGAGTAGCGGCACAAAAACTCAAGTGTGGTGACGGCCAGGATGGATCTTTACAGGGGATTAGAGCAAAGATCGTGAGAGGGCTGGCATGGTTTTGGGAATTGGGGAAACTCCACGGGGATGATGTTGAAGCTGAAACTGGAAGAGGGGGTTCAGGTTCCAGAGCCCATATTTGCCTACACTAACCATGTTTCACCTCCAATTCTCACTTTGTGTAGTGACTCAACCACAACTAAACACAGCTGGGCAGGGACAGTCACAACGAACTGAGCACTCACCATGGTCTAATGCTGCCGCCTCGCCTGGGGCTCCCCTGGTACAGAACTCGTCAGAGCTCCGCCTGTCTCGTGCCCCCTCCAGATGCTGCCGTTACCAGATCCCCAAAAAGACCTCATCCCAAGGCAGCTTTACCTAGTCCACAGTCCCAAAGCACGGATCCTGGGGCAGTGAGGGTCGTGGAAAGAACACTAGGCTTTGGGCCAGAAGATCATTAGTGGCAGGAGCAGGTGGCCTTGAGCTGCCTTAAAGGGCAAGGAGTTGTTACCTGGGCAGAAGAGTGGAGGTGAAGGGCATTTCAGGCCGAGGGAACATCATGTTCTGCTTTGGGAAGAATTTAGCTTTGCAACTGATGTAGGTATTGGTCTTTCCAGGAGCCTTTCCTTTTTTTTTTTTTCTCTCTTTTGTTTTCCTTTCCAAAGACTGGTGTGTGTGTGTAGGATGGGGGAGCGGTGTGGGGAGCTAAATCTAAAGCTGATTTAAAAGCCTGAGCTCCGTGGTCATGCGGAGAGGTAACGACGCTGGCCCTGCCCAGCAGGACTGCCTTGCGGTGAGAGGGCTGCTGGAAAAAAGCTGAGTTCCTCTGACTCCAGAACATTTTTCCATTTAAGCTTTTGTTAGATGATCTTAAGATCATCTCATACATAGTCTTGAACATTTCTTTTGTGTTTTTTTTGTTTTTTTTTTTTTTTAGCCACAGAATCGTTGGTTCAGATAAAGCTCCTAGGACCCCCAAAGCTCCTGCTCTAATGTAAAGGTGGGGTGATCCTCCCCTTCGGCCCTGCACTCTCCCCAGTAGCATCTTGCTGGAAGGTTCTAAAACCTACTGGGTGTGAAACTCTGGAAGCTGAAGTAGTGGGGGTGGGTTAGGGATTGGGTATCTTCAGTCTCGTGACCTTCGGGGTCCCAGCAGAACCCCAAGAGGAAAAGTGGCCCCCAAGTTGCCTCTAGGACTGTGGTGTGGTCTAGGGCCGTCTTCCTGTTCCAGAGGAGAGAGCCTCCAGCCCCAGCCCCATAGGCATTGCCGACAGGGTGTGATTCGTGCAGCCTGTGGATCGGGAATGTGCTCATTTCTCAGGGTCCTGGGCTTTGAGTGATTCACGGGAGAGGGATGTAATCAGCCAGATGGTTCACAGGCTGACAAATCTTCCACCTCCCCACACCACCTCTCCCTGACTCCCTTTTCCAGTGGCCTCTCATCTTCTGCAGGCAGAAATGTATTCCTGACAATTAATTAATCTGAGAGGTTGGGAAGATGGGGAAGGGGAGGGCTGCCTTATCTGTGATTTACAACCTGGCGCTGAGACAGGCCAGGCTCCTTCTCTGGGCCCTGAACTCGGTGCAGGAAGCAGAGGCACCCGGAGAGGGAGTTATTGCAGTAAAAATCACGAAGCGGCCGTTCACTCCCTGGGCCTAGGTGGGAGGGCCTGGGGCAGTTCTCCGTTTATTCATTCTGCAAGTGAAATGGGAAATCTAAGCAGGGNNGATGGGATGTTGTAGGACATGGGATAGTTGTAAAAACAGGCCTGCAGAGCGCTGTCATGCTCCGGACAGCAAGTGGGGTAGTTGGAGAAGGCCAGGTGTTATATACCACGTTTTACTTCCTGTGTCACCCTAGAAAGTGTAAGGTTGAGATACTTCTTTCTTTTGATCAGGTATCTGCAAACTCTGGCTGGTGGCCTAAGCCAGCCCACCACATGTTTTTGTAAATAGAGCTACTGGCACCAGTGCTTCCTGCTGTGTGTTGTCTGTGGCTGCTTTTGAGCTGCAGTGGCAGAGCGGCGTAGAGGGGACATGATATGCCTGCAAAACCTCAAATATTGACAGTCTGGCCATTTCTAGAAAGTTTGCTACTCCTGCTTGAGGCTCTTCTGTGCAACATGGTACATTACTTCAACTACCGTGGTATTGTCAGGCAGTTGTTTAAAGACAGGATTAATGTATTTGAAAAACAATGAACTCTGACTCTGACGTTCTAATAAATATTCAGTAAATGTTGCAACCCTTTCTCTGCAGTGAGACCAACTTAGAAATGGGATGACTCTATAAAGAGAAACGTCAGGATTCACAAGTCATAATTAGGTCCAAGTCATAGGCCTTTGCGTCGAATTGCCCTCTAGAAAGCAATGGTGAAGTGCGATGATTGACAGTTCTGATGAGCCACAGTTCCAAAGAAGCCTAAGGAAGTCCAAAAGCAGTGGGAGAACAGAAACGGCGGTTTTCTCCCCTGAATCCATGGCCAGACACACCCTCATCCCAACAGATACCCCAGGGTGTTTTCTCGCTGTTCTTTGTGATTCTTGCTTGAACATTTTTGTGGGATTCAGTGGAGGAAGGATGTGAAGGGTCGGAGTTGAAGTCCCATGGTAGCGTGTACAAAGTAATCAGATAGGTATCCAGATTCCCTGGAACAATGGCAGCATACAGGACATGCCCATCATTTGCAAACTTAGGTTGCACTTGTAACAGATTTTATCTTTACACTGTGAAGCTTTCCTTCATCGTGGCAGCTGAAAGAGATCTATTCCCTTTCAGGCAGGAATGGTAAATGTGAGGCTATGTACTGGTACCCATGGCAGATATTTGCAATCGAGCACAGCACNCTTTCCTGCTGACCCCCATGCTGTCTCAGTCTTCTTCTCACTGTAGAAGGCACTGCCAATCGATCCAAATGGCATGCCAGACGCAGCCTGTTTGCCAAGGCCTTACGGTTGCCAGCACCGATGTGTGTCATTCACGCGGCCTCCCACAGCTATTTATGTGCCCATTTTAATTGTGCATTCCTTAAATACAGAATCTGCCATTCTTGTTATTTCTGGCTCTCTTTCTGTTTTTTGTTTTTTGTTTTTTTTTAAGATTATTTTAGAGAGAGAGAGAGCACGTGAGCAAGCAGGGGGAGGGGAGAGGAAGAGGGAGAGAATTCCCAGCAGAGTCCTGCTGAGCGCAGAGCCTGATGCAGGGCTTGATCTCACGACCCTGAGATCATGACCTGAGCAGAAACCAAGAGTCAGACGCTCAACCAACTGAACCACCCAGCTGCCCCTCTCTTTCTGGTTTAATGCACGGTCCTGTGGGCCATTACCAGGATCTCACACACGGTTTCGTACCTAGTGCCACGCATAATGCTGTGCACATGGCAGACATTCAGACAATCAGTGTTGATTGATCACATGTAGGGAGGCCTCGTGCAATCCCTGTGATGATGGCTTCATGTTGGAGTGATGACCAAAGCAAGGATCAGATTGGTCCCACTTCTGAGTCCCAGTGAGAGACCGCAGGAAACCTGGTAATTTGGAGGACAGGAGAACAGATTTGACTTCCATGGCTGGAGGAAGAGACTTCAGTTTACCATACAGCTATTACATGTCTACGGTGTGCCTGGCACGGAGCTGGCAGCTGGGGATGCCGTGATGAATGTGACCCAGGTTCTGCCCTCCCTGAGCTGACACTGGTGAGGGTGTGGGAGGAGAGGAAATTGCATAAAAATAACTGCTCATAGAAGTCTGGAGAAAATAAAATCTAATTGAAAGACAAGAGGTGGGGCACAGGAGGGGTCCAGAAAGGGGTTCTGGGGCCTCACCTAACTCTGCTTGCTCCATTTAGTTTCAGAAGAATCGGCGGGACCAGGACGCCACCAAACACAAGCTCATGGAGATCGCCAATTACGTTGATAAGGTGAGACCAGGTGTGTACTTTGTGGGAAAGGCGCCAGCACCTCAGAGGGGCCACAGGACAGGAGATCGCACGGCACCGGAGCGGCCTCATGGATCAGTCACCCCAGCCAGTTTCTGAGACAGAATAGCAATGCCGTAGAGGCTCGGGGTGCTCATGACAAACCCCTCGACTACATGAGCTTAGCCAGGGAACTTACCTTCTTTGGGTTGCAGTTTTGTTTTGTTACGTTTAAATTTACAAAGTAGAGGGGCTGGCTTAAATTAATGGCTTTCAAAATTTGTGTTTTTCTGGTGGAACCCTTCTTTTAAATGACATCTTATGCCTATGTCTAATATAAAAGTCAGATAAAAACAGACTCTCTAACCAAAGCAGGGGTGAGGATCAAGAGTGTTGTCCTCTTGCTCCTTCCCCTCACCCCTGCAAATGGCTGCCAGGGAACCTAGGACATGCAGAGCCCAGTTTAAGACTGCTTGAAGGTTCTCTAAGGTTCCTTCCAGGTATAAAGCCCAGAAGTGTCCTGACTTAGGGGAGAATTGAGGTAGGTCAGCATGGGAAAGGTACAGAGCCTTCAAAGTTGAGTGGTTTGTTTTGGGCCAATCTGTATAGTCTCCATCTATAAAATGGTTCTAAAGTTATTTATCTCTTAGAAAGACCGTGTGAATGGTTAAGTTTCCTGATCAGGCCCTTTTAAAACATGCCCTTAGGAAATACCCAAATTCTTGAATTTTACTAGAGCAGGCTGGTCTGGGACTTGGAAATATGCTGTTTATATGAAAAAGGTATTTGTTATACTCAAAATGCAGTAGAATAAATAACCTTAAATTACAGTACTCTCTTGATAGGCTAGTAGTAAACAGTTTTTAAAAATAGATTTTCATTTGTTTAAGGTCACAGGTCTCTTAGAGTATCTGAAAACATTTATTGTACAATTTCAGGGTGTTCACAGCACTTCTGCAGCTTGCCTCTGGGCCTGTTAGGGATTCGTGGATCCCAGGTCTAAAAGGGAAATTATTTTTTTCCAAACATTAGAAGATAGAGAAGAAAACTTAGGTTTTTTTGTTTTTGTTTTTGTTTTTATGGATTTATAAGCAAATTCAATAGTGTTCTGAAGTCATCAGGTGGGAGAGTCTGTGGTCTGCGTTTTTGTTTCACCCTAGATGGCTCTGGAAACACTGGTGAGTGGTCAGTGACAGGTGAAAGTCAGTCATCAGCATTTCCTGGAAGGAAAGCCTCCAGGGACACAGCTCAGTCCTCTCTCTAGCCCTCAGTTCACTCAACAATAACATTTAAATGATCCTACATCCTAAACACTCAACATCTGGGAAAACAAGAAAACCTCATTTCCTGGGGGGTATACAGGAGGCAGACCCTGCTCTCACTATTGTTCTGGAGACCCAGCAGGTGGGAAGCTTGGCTGGGCCTCCCCTTTGTGAACTCTCCAGCGGGTCTGTGTGGTAGAACCAAGGGTGCTGATGAAAAGTGGAAGAGAGGTGACGCTGCACCCCAGCCCTTCTGTGAAGCCCCTAGTCTTGCTTAGCTGGTCCCTTCTGTGGAGCGGTCTTGGTTTTCTCCTGAGCAGCTAATTTTAGTCACTCTGGCTGGGGTGGAAGAAGGCAAACCCACTTCTCTGAGGCTTGCTGACCCAGCTACTTGAACTGAACTGTTGTTGAACTAAAACTGGAATGAACTGCACTAATTTGCTGAATCATGAACCCAATCCAAAATGTTTTTCCTGAATTGTGAAAAAGCCAAGTTTAAGTCCTTAAAAGCTCCCTCGTGAAGCAAGTTCGAATTGGAATCCAAACCCTTTATTTTCTGTAATGACTGACCTGGCACAAAACGGGAAAATCAACATTTCCTTTGCAATCAATGGCTATTTCACCGAATCTGGAACCCACCTTACACCCTTCTTGGGGGCAAGAGGATTCTCTGGATGTGTAAATACGTCAGCAGTGAAGCAGTGAGGGCCTCGAGTGGCTCTGAGATCTGATCCGATCCTCTGGGCCTTACTCCCGGCTCCACTGTCCTCCTGCTGAGACTTTGGGCAAGTTACTGAGCTTTTCTAAGCGTCCATGCTTGGGACATAGAATGTGCTCGATAAACGTTGATGTTACAATTGTTGTTTTTAGCTGCTGCCGTACCTGCCAATTTTGGATTAAGATGGTATCTTCTACTTATGTGACCTGGGTTTCCGTGCGGTTTTGTTTTCAGAGTCCCTGCCTCAGTAATCTCTAGGGTAGGCCAGTCGAAGAATCTGTTGAACGTATACCTTCCAGTGGTACTTAGCTTTAAAGAAAACCCTCTTCTTGGTGATATGTGTATGAGAGGAAGGACACCACGTCACAAAGGTCAGGTGTAGCTCTAGTCTGAAGGAACCTGAGAGCCAGGTCTCCTTTATAGAATTTCAGGATCTCTGGGCTGGACAGAACTCTAGAGGTGATCTGGGACCTTTGCAGTCTCGTGCTGGCTACCTGTCCATGCCATTCGTGACAAAGTCCAGACACCTCCAGTGACGGGAAAGGAGACTTTTGAGAATAAGCGTGTCCATCTACTCGCATACCATTTATACCCGTTTACCTCCAAAATGAGTAGGTGACTTCACCCGGTAATGCATCCAGATGCAATTGGGCATATCCAGACAGCGAAATACTATTTAGCAATAAAAAGAATGACAAACTGATGCATAGGCCAGGAGGTGGATGAATCTCAAAATGTGCTAAGTGACAGAAGCCAGACACAGAGACCCCATACTGTGTAATTCCCGTAAGAGGGAGGAATCGTCTAGAAAAGGTAAATCTGTAGCGGCAGGAAGTAGATTAGAGATCATCTGGGTCTGGGGGCGAACATGGGAAGACTGTAAATGAGCACGAGGTACTTCTTGGTATGAGGAACATACTCTCTAGCTGGATTGTTGTGGTCATTTTACATCTTGGGAAATTTACTAAAAATAGTGAGCTGTCCACCCCAACTGGGTGGATTTTATGGTATGTAAATTCCACCTGAGCATACAAGAGGAATTTTGTCTAACTTTTTAGACAGGTACAAACGAGATAAGTACCGTGTAAGGACCTGGGAGAGAGATTGTACCTGACGGCTCGGCCCAGGGTTCTTACCACAGACAACAGCAAAGCGTAGCTCTGAGCTCACTTAGGACTCACTTTAGTTACAACGGTTTTTGTTTTTGGTTTTCTATTTTAAAATGAAATGGGTCTTCCCGTCTGTCGTACCTACTGGCCACATCCCACTTTAGGAGCAGTTTAGAAACAACATTGATCCTGTCTTGCACATGCCAGCCCTGCCTGCGTTTGGAAGCAAGTCTGTGTCCTGTTCCGTCTCAGCGTTCTTTCCTCTTAGCTAAGTTACCCCAGCTCTGCTTCCAGAACGTTGCGCATCTTTCTCAGGATCTCACTGCTCCCTCCTGAGGCGTGTGACTAGGAGCCCCTGTGGCCTCCCTGCCCTGGGAGGCACGTGCCAACGAGCAATCCGGCACCTGCTCCGAGTGCTGGGGCTAGGAAGGGGCACGTAAACGTCAGGTGGTGCTGACAGATGATGCTGTGGCTCTCGTGTGCACTTTCAGTTCTACCGATCCTTGAACATCCGGATTGCCCTCGTGGGCTTGGAAGTCTGGACGCATGGGAATATGTGTGAAGTCTCAGAGAACCCCTACTCTACTCTCTGGTCATTTCTCAGCTGGAGGCGCAAGCTGCTCGCCCAGAAGAACCATGACAACGCACAGTTAATCACGTACGTGGCCTTTGTGCATGTGTGTCTCCTCGGGCCTGGCTGCCCAGCCCCTGCCTGCTGTGTGTGCCCTCCCTGCCCTTTCCCCCCCGGGGCTCAGTGTGGGTGGGACCAGCTATCCCGCCTCTCTGGTCCAAATAATCCCTTAGCTCTCAGACATGTGCTCTGCCCCAGTGCACCCAGGAAAATACTAAAACCCTAAGAGTCATAACAACCCCAGGAAGCGCTGACAGTCTAGATGAGAAGCTGAGACTTAACACCTCTTCTGTTGAACATCTGAAACAGTTGGGTGTGTGTTTGGGAAGTGACCGACCGTCAGGGGCTGCTTTCAAACAGACTTTCTGAGGGCCTCATTTTGGTCTTGGTGGTGCCTGGTTGTCGGACACATGCTCATCTCCCAAAGCAGTAGCCGCCTTAGATCAGCGCAGAGAGCCTGAGCCAGTTCGAGTGGCAAATAGTGCCGGAACCATGTGTTGGGAGGCAGGGAGAATTTGGGGGTGGAGGGAGTTGTGCCAGAATTTCTTCAATCCCAGAGAGAAAAGAATAGATAGTGTTGGGGGTCATGATGGCACCTGAAGTCCCCCGGGGGATGAGGGGGTGAATATCTGGTATTTTTAGTGTTGATTTCCAAAGGTATTCTGAGACAGTTATTACAAAAGGCACATACATAGTAAAACTATTTTCCTTTTGTTCCCTAAAAAATCTTTCTGAATCATTAAACATTTGTTCGCTCTTTAAAAGATATGGGGAGGGACACTTGGGTGCCTCAGTCATTAAGCATCTGCCTTCGGCTCAGGTCATGATCAGTGGGGTTCTGGGATAGAGCCTGCTGAGCAGGGAGCCTGCTTCTCCTTCTCCTACTCCCCCTGCTGTGTTCCCTCTTTAGCTGTCTCTCTCTGTCAAAAAAAAAAATCTTAAAAGAAAAAAAAATTAAAGAAATGGGGAGGGGCGCCTGGGTGGCTCAGTTGGTTAAGCATCTGCCTTTGGCTAAGGCCCTGATCCCATGGTCCTGGGAACCCCACGTGGGAACCCTGCTTCTCCCTGTCCCTCTGCTGCTCCCCCTGCTTGTGTGCACTCTCTCTCTCTCAAATAAAAAAAAAATCTTTAAAGAAATGGGGAAGTAACTGTACCAAAAATCTGGGCTATGTGTATTTCGCAACGGTACATTCACCTAGGAAGTTTTTGGGTTTTGCCCCAAAATTTGGAAGCCTGGTGTCCTGCTTTGGGCAAGACCTTGAGTCCAGGTGTCTAGTAGGACTTCCTCAAGGCCATGTCTAAGTGTATCAAACAACCTGTGGGGCTTCATGGAGATTTGCGTATATTTTATGTGTCCTCTTGCAGACTGTTGTTTCTCTGAAGAAGAATCTGCCTTCAATTCAGCAAACATTTATTAAGTGCCCCTATGTGTCAGATACTATGCTAAGTTCTGGTGACCCCCCAATAAATAAGGCCATCTTGGCTCTCAGAGGTCTCGTGTTCTAGATGAGAAGACAAACAGGGAGCTGTGAAAGCACTGCATCATGAATTTCCATGTAGATAGATCCTTTAAATAAATCCCATGTTAGTGGCATGAGGGAGAGTACTGTTTTACTCAGCCCCTCTCCCCCGCCCTGGATGGATGCGGCTGAGAGAGGGTGCATTGAACTGCGCGAATGTAGGGGGCTGTTGGCAGATTTGCATCACAATTGCCAAACAAAGGCAGAAACAGCTCATCTTTGCACCCAGCTGCACTTGGTGAGGTTCCCGATGGGACACATCTGTTTCCTTGGCCCCACAATGATGTGGAAATGAAGCATCAGCCCCCACAGCTGCTGCCCAGTACCCCCGCCCCGCCCCCAACATGCATACCACAGAGCAGGGCTTGTGGCCCGGGACCCTGGCAGCTGGCAGAAGTGGTCATGAGTCACCGCAGCATCAGAGCCTGTGCCACTCTTCCCTCAGCCCCTCCCTCTGGCCTTTTCCTCTGCAGCAGGAATGGGAGGCAGCTTTATGAGCCCTGCCCATTTCCTTCCAGGGAATGGGGCTCTGGGCATACTGTGGGAAAAAGTGACCTTTCGCCCTTTCTGTTTCTCTGGAGCAGTGAGAGAGTAGGTGAGAGGAAGTGAGAGGTGTGGTGACCTGGAAGTTGTCCATTTGGCCTAGAACGCCAGGGTCTCTCTCCTTGGGAATGATCTGGGAATGTCAGCGGGGTCAAGGAACACCATGATGGCCACCTGCTCCCGAGCACAGCGGAAGAGCCCTCACAGCTGCCATCTGAATGACCTTCTCTTGTTCCTTCCTGCAGGGGCATGTCTTTCCACGGCACTACCATCGGGCTGGCCCCCCTCATGGCCATGTGCTCCGTGTACCAGTCTGGAGGAGTCAACATGGTGAGTCGCCACTTCTCTGTGCAGAAGGCAGAAAACTGCCTCACAGAATAGGAGGTCATCTTGTGAAAAAAAAAATTAATATTTATTATTGCAAGGAAAAAACCTTGACATCAAGTAGGGCAGTTGTTTAAAATGAAGTCAGTAAGTTCTAAGAGATGGAGGTACCCAAGGGGGAATTTTCATTTATTATAGTTTATCCCAAATTTTCAAGCTCAGGAGACCCCTGGAAGTGATTACATTACATCTAGTGATATCACTGGATCTCTCATGTGTTCCAGACCAGGGTCTGGAGAATAGTAGGATAATAGAGATAAAAAAATATTTTTCATCCTTGGTTTTATGTTATCATGCATATCATTGTGAAACAAGAGCTTGTCTCAAAGTCATGGTTAGGAAATTACTGCCTTCTTTTGAAATTCTCTCTGGCTTTGTGGGACTGTGTTGATTATTCGTTTCTAACCCGTGAAGTAGATGTCAGGGAGGTCTGCTCTCCATCTGTCTGTCCACCCCTTTATCCTGTATTTATCCACAGATGTAGCATGACGGTTAAAAGCACAGGCTTTCATCACGGAGTCTGTGTGAGCTGATCATGGAATCGGTGGACAGCTGTGAGGCCTGGCTAAGAAAAGACAGAAACAGGGAGTAGGGAGAGCTGTCTTCTTGACCTGAACTCTCTCCTTGGGCAGGACCACTCTGAGAATGCCATTGGCGTGGCTGCCACCATGGCCCACGAGATGGGCCACAACTTCGGAATGAGCCATGATTCTGCGGATTGTTGCTCGGCCAGTGCGGCTGATGGCGGGTGCATCATGGCGGCTGCCACTGGGTGAGTCAAGAGTGTGTGAGGACAGTACAACCCAAGCGTTCCTCTCCATTAGCCCTAGGAGCCTCTGTTATCCTCCAGCGGGGGCCTTGGAGAGAAATGAGGTTGACAACAAAGAAATAGGAAGAGAACCAAGAAAGCAAATGTGTGCAAGGAGCTCTAGGTTTGTAGTGGGTGGTTTGGTGGTGGTGGAACCCTAGATATACTTAATTTTTGTCTTAGGGTCTTCAGCTGTAAAATTGGCCTTGACCACATGTGTCTTTTTCACTTCATGAATTTTTGAAGAGAACCCATTTTGAACAACCCCAACCCTTAAGTCCCTCCAACCCAAGGGATTTTGGTCAGTGCTGATTCAAAGTTCTGACATAGGCTGCACAAGGAAAAGGACAGGGAACATCCATGGCCACAGAGTGACTCCTCAGGGAATTTATAGGTTGCATTTACCACGAGGAATAAGAACAAGCCAGCTACATCTCCCTGTATCTGTGAGGGGATTTTTTTTATTTTTATTTTTTTATTTAAAGATTTTATTTATTTATTCGACAGAGAGAGAGACAGCCAGCAAGAGAGGGAACACAAGCAGGGGGAGTGGGAGAGGAAGAAGCAGGCTCACAGCAGAGCAGGGAGCCTGATGAGGGGCTCAATCGCAGGACCCTGGGATCACGCCCTGAGCGGAAGGCAGACGCTTAACGACTAAGCCACCCAGGTGCCCCTGTGAGGGGATTTTTTTTTAAACCAGAGCCTTTGAAAGAGAATTCTGGTAACAGCCACAACTCTTAGTCACAACTCTTAATATTTAGTATCTGAACTCATACAGCAAAGAGCATTGGGTTCTTCCAAGACCTGAGTCACTCTTTGGAAAGGCATCATGGTGGGAGTTTGTGTTCCCTCTACTCCAAACCGTTAGAGCCTGCTTATGCTTCTGAGGGAATGGTGTTTCAGTGTCTCTTAGAGGAAAGGCAACTTTCTTGGAGTTCCAGTGTCCAGTGTTTGTCCGTCGCTTCTTGGCTGTGACATAGAAAGGATGATACTGACATGCGGGGTACAACTCCATGGGTCACGCTCACATCCCTAAGAGCTCATGGTTAAGTCCATCCCTTTCTCTCTCAATCTAAAAAGCATATTTATAGTCATATGGTTGAGAGTTATATTAATTACTACTCCATTTTGTTTTTAAACTATACGCAAATAAAAACTACTAAAGTAGCTAAAAAATTGTTGGCAACAAATTCTTCGTGAAAGACCAAACAACTCCAGTGTTTAACTTTTAGTTGGTTTAGAGCATTGGGAACAGGATAGCTCTTCCTTTACAGACCCAAATTGTGGTATTGACCTGCTGGTAGAGAACGTATGACTTCTGATTCTTTTTTTCCAATAGCAGGACTCAGGACCTTTCATAATGTTGTGATAAAATTATGCATTTATGAATTGCTGGTTGAGTTTGGAGTGCTGTGTGTATCCTTAGAATAGAGGTCATAAGATCGCTGGCCCAGTGAAGCAATTAAACCCATGATCTTGGCTTTCTTTGGCCTGGTCTTCTATTCCAAGAAAATCTCCATCTAATATCAGCTTCAGGAAAAGTTTGGGTTGGCTAGTATTTTATTCAGCTCTAAAACTCAGGAAACCTATTGTAACATATTCAATTACCCTTTATTTATTTCAACCCCTTCCTATGAAGGGCAGAAATTGCTGCTTGTGATTCTCAAATACCTCTTCCATGCACGGTGAGGGGAAAAAAGAACATCATGGGGCGCTTAGAAAGAATTGTAAGATAATGTATCGGTGATGTTCTAAGGGGACAGAATGTGTGTGCATGGGACTGTGGGGGTCTGAGTCTAGGTGGAATCAGCCTCATGGGCGGCAGGATTAAGACTGTTCTGGCTGCTTAATGCTCAGATGGCCAACTAACTCCAACCTTACGCTCTGCCAGACATCCTTTTCCAAGAGTCTTCAATGGATGCAACAGGAAGGAGCTGGACAGGTATCTGCAGTCAGGCGGCGGGATGTGTCTCTCCAATATGCCTGACACCAGGACGCTGTATGGAGGCCGGAGGTGTGGGAATGGGTACCTGGAAGATGGGGAAGAATGTGACTGTGGGGAGGAAGAGGTAAGGTGTCATGGTAGTGCTCGTGGGAAGGGAAGAATGTGCACTGATTTCAAAATCTTAAAGTCAAAGAGAATGCAACGGAACCCTTCTTAGTCTTAGGCATCTCCCACATATGCACGGCTATGAAAGACGCCATCACAGATCAGGTGTGGCGAGCAGGCCTTCAATATGGACCATTGACTCTTCCAGTTTGAGGTTGGCTCCATTGGCGTCCAGGTCAGGGTGGAGTTCTTGTGAGTGTCTGGTCTAACCCCAAACCCATAATCTCCTCCCCAGTGGAGTTACAGACAGCCTCCCTGGTCCTCCAGCTGCACGGAGTTTATTCTGGAGGCCACACAGCTGGATATATGAACTTGAACCTGGGCCTTGAGGATGCTTAAAATAACACGCTTGTGCTATTTAGGCTGAGAAGAGATGATTGAAAGAGGATGTAGGAAGTACTGTTAGGTCTGGAAAGGGCTGCTGCAGGAAGAAGGAACAGAACTGTTTGTGTTCAAGCTCTTTCCTTCCTTCCGATCTTCAAAATGAGTGGTGGGCATGCAGCGTGGCGCTGTCATTTTTGGCAGATGTGTGTTGTTCTGCAAAAAGCAGAACTAGATAGTTTCATGTCTATTTTCTGAAGGATGAAATATGTACGTTAACATATGCAAAACAGCCAATTATGTGAAGGGGAGACTAAAGGTCTGTATAAGACTATTTGATTTTATAACCTTCTCTGTGGTTTGATTTTTTGTTTTTTGTTTTTGTTTTGTTTTGTTTTGTTTTGTTTTGTTTTTGAGAAAGAGAGAGAGAGTAGGGGATGAGCAGGGGAAAAGAGAGAGTCTTAAGCAGGCTCCAGGCTCAATGCAGAGCCTGATGCAGGGCTTAATCTCATGACCCTGAGATCATGACCGGAACCGAAACCGAGTCGGATGCTCAACTGACTGAGCCACCCAAGCACCCCTGATTTTTATCTTTAATGTCAACATGTAACTTTCATAATAAAACAAAAACTAGTTAAAGTCTCTGCCACCTCCACCACCATGAGTTCAAAGAGATCAGTCCAGACCCATCAGAAAGGAAGGAGTTGTCCCTTTTACCATGGAGGGTCTCATGGAGTTGGGGAGCAGTCTGTGAGTGGGCTCGGCCGGTTGGCTTATGTTCAGCAAATATTTCCTGAGTGTGGGGCACTATGTTGGCAAAAGTAGACGTGGTTCCTGTCCTTGTGGAGCATATCATCTATGAGGGGAAACACACATTGACCAAATAATTGCAAAAACATGTGAGTACAATCTGTGGTAAAGGGTTAGGAGGGCCAGTGATGTTGTGTTGTGAGCATTTGCAGTATGAAAGGAGCTGCCCCACACAGGCGGGAGTGTGGCTTCTGACCCCATATCTGAAGGCTAAGTTAGGAGTTACTGAGCAGCACAAGGAGAGAGAGCACATTTCAGCCAGAGAAGGAACCACACCCTGAAATGGGAGGAAACACGGTCTGCCTGGAGCCCAGGACAATGGGAGATTAATGGAAGGAAAGTGTCCTTTCCCTTCTCTTAGGGGAAACAGGTGGATGGGCATCCGTAGTCGGGCATGCCATGTATCTCTCCAACATGCCAGACCGGGACAGTTACGGTTATGATATGGTTCGTAAGCTTGGGACAGGCCCCAGGCAGACATGGCTCGCATTCAGCTCCAGCACTTGCTGGGTGTGTGCCTTGACCAGCAGAGGACTTGTCTGAACTCCGTTTTCCCATCTGTGAAATGGGAGTAATCCTGCCTCACAGGCTGTGATGGACCTATGCGTGGGGTCTGGCACATGTCAAGAAATGGTTTAGAATAGGCCTATGAACATAATAGGAGAGTGACAAAGACACTCATCATCTTTTTAAATCTCATGCTGTACATCAGCGAGTCAGGGCCCATAAGGCAGGAAGGAAGAGAGGAGAGCATGGAACCACTGAAGGCCTTCTGTTCCAGATAGGTCCAGGCCAGTGAAGAGTGAGGAAGAGCAGCAGGTAGTGAGAGCAGTCTGAGGAAGCAGGCCTCAGGACTGATACAAACTGTGTTCAGATGTTGTTCCAGCCTGACCTTTGCTTTTGATGGCCTTGTCTTCTGGGATAAAAGGCCCGGGAGTGTGGGGGCAGGGGGCAGGAGTAGAAGGCATGGTCTCTGGACGTCCTATTGGGGATGAGAAAAACAAACCCCAGAATTCCTATATAGTGTAATATTACGCTAAACCTGTTTTTGAAGAATACAGGACTACAGGGGAAAATGTACAAATTCGATTAAATTAAAAAGCAGCATGGATACTATGATTTTGTAAAAAAAAAAATTGTATCTACGTATGTGAAAGGGAAAATGCCTGGCTAATATTCACACTCAAAATGTAGTTGTGTCTATGTTGTGGTGTTACTGAGGATTGTGCATTTGTATATTTTCTCCGATAAATGTACATGACCTTCATAATAAACCTATAAAGTGAATTTTTTATAAAGATTTTCTGGGGAGCTTGGGCCCCAGGGGCATGTGGGGCAGGGGTGAGGAAGTGGGGGGGGGGGCTTCATCCCACCCCGACTCCTGTCTCCCGGACTCCCTGCCCCGGAGGCTCATGGCCTTTCCCTCTGTCTCTGCAGGAATGTAATAACCCATGCTGCAATGCCTCGAATTGCACCCTGAGGGAAGGGGCCGAGTGTGCCCATGGCGCCTGCTGTCACCAGTGTAAGGTAAGAGGCCCTTTCCTCCCACCCCCGCCGACTCCCCCAGAATCCCAGAATTCTGACCTGACAGCCCAGGGCTCTGCCGGGAGCTGATGGCCAGGCTTCAGGCTCCATCCCAGGGAAGTGATAGCAGCAAAGTTTCGGAAACATGCAGCTGGGCTGGCCCCTTGGATGAAGTTTACTATTTTCTATACCATGCCCCACTGGCTTCAGATCATCCCAGAGGTCTGTGCCACCTGGAAGATGGAAGACTTTATTTATTAATTTATTAAAATTTTACTTTATTTATAAATTCAATTAATTAACATATAGTGTATTATTAGTTTCAGAGGTAGAGGTCAGTGATTCATCAGGTGCACACAACACCCAGTGCTCATCACATCACATGCCCTCCTTAATGCCTATCACCCAGTTACCCCATCCCCCAACCCACCTCCCCTCCAGCAACCCTCAGTTTGTTTCCTATAGTTTAGAGACTCTTATGGTTTGTCTCCCTCTCTGATTTTGTCTCATGGAAGACTTTTTTTTTTTTTAAAGAAGTGTCCAGAGAGAGTAGGCTTGATTTTATTTGGAGTTCATAACAATAATCATCATAATTCTGATTAATGTTAATGGACTTCTTATTAGATGCCAGGCACTATGCAGAGAATTTTATATATATTATCTCATTCAATCCTCACAAAAGGACGTATATTAATGAGACGTATATTAACATCCTCACTTTAAGATGAGTAAACTGGAGCTCAGAGGGGGTAAGTGGCTTACCCCCGATCACACAGTCAGGAGGGGGCTGAACCATGTTTCCCTGTCTCTGGAGCCTACACTTCTAGTACTGATGTGGAAGATATTGCTACTAATCTTACTATAGCTTTACAATCTCTTATCTATAATTCTGAAATTCAAAAAATTCTAAAAACCGGAAACAAAATTTCTTAACTCGTTTGGTGGCAAATTTTACCTGAATTGACATAATGATAGTCTTTTTTAAAGACACACTTAAAGTGAATATTTCTGTTTTGTTGCAGAAAAGTTAATTTGATTATAAAGTATAACCCCAGACCTTGCTGGGGAAGGGGTCATATAATATACATACGTAATGCATGAATGTATATACATACGTATGTATGCAAACATGTGTAATGTCTGCTTCCTGAAATCTGAAAAGTCCCCACAGTTTTGGGGAGGAATTCTGGACCTGTGCTTCCATCTGCCACTTGCTAAGGGCTCGTTATGTGCTAGATACTGTTCAGGTGCTCTGCTTGAACGCAGTCCTTGAACAATCCCATGAGAAGGTTATTATCCCTGTTTCCTCTGTGCTAACCCAGAGAGGCTAAGTGGCTGCCCCAGCCCCACTGCTGGTTAAGGAGCTGGGATTTGAACTCAGGCAGGCTGGCTCCACGTGTGGCCTCTCCACCTCTATCCTGCTCCTTGGGGGTAGAGACGTGACCTGCGTCTTCCTCCTCCACACACGGCCCTTGCCCGCCCTTGCAACTGAGGCCTCATGCTTTCAGCTGGCTGCCCAGCTGGGCCCATTCTCTGCTTCTCTCCTGGGGGGACCTTGTGGGTGGTGTGGGGTCTCCTGGGAGTAGGGAGGGCACTATTTTCAGATGTAGCTTTCCTTACGGGCCTGGGGAAACTCACCATCTGGTTTGACTCTAGGGTCGACTTGACATCTTCCCGTGGAGGTTGTGCTGGGTGGGGTCCTTTGAGGCTTGGACCATGGCCTGAGACTAAGCATGGACAAGGTCCGTTCGGTTTGGTTCTGAGAAAGAATTCTCCGGAGAGAAGTGCGTGCAGAAACATGAGGCTTGGAGCCTGAGACCTGCAGTTCAAGCCCTGTAGTGAGATTTGGGGCAGCCTACTAACCATCTGAGTCTAGATTCCTTATCTGTAAAATGGGAAGAGTGTTACTAACCCTGACCCACTACCCATCCAGGGAGATTGGAGGACTCAAATGGGAAACCTAGTCTTCACCATTGCCCACCGTTGTGCTATTGGTCAGGTTATTTTAGCTCCAGAAAGAGGCAAATAACAGCATCTGCCTCATGGATATTGTGAGGCTCACATGGGATCAGTATGTGTAACTTAGCCCAGTGCTTGGCTCAGTAGTGGGGATATAGTATTGCTAAGGTGCTTTGGAAACTCAGGGCTGTTGTGTGAATAGTGTGTGTGTGCATATATGCAGGCACATGTGTGTGTGTATATTAGTGGGCCTGGCTCTTCAGCCACTTACTGACCACCAGACTTTTGATACCTTGCTTAACCTCTTCTGCCTCTGGTTTCATCATCTGTAAAATAGGGATAATTACTTACCTAGGACTCTCATGAAAAGTAAATGAGGTAATATTTGTCCCGGGCACTTAAGTGGGAGTTCCATAAAAGTAGCCATTATTACTAAAGGACTTAGTAAACTGTAAATTGTTGCATAAATATTATTCTTACCTACTTCTTAAAATTGCTAAGAAGAGGAAATGAGTTAGCATTTGTGAAAACACCTTGAAAACCTCTAAGTCATTATTCACATTAGAAGGCTGATGGGGGTTTAAGCTAATGAGGTCTCTGGAATAATGGACATGGGAAACTCTGTTCCATGAGAGGGATGCTCACAGGTCCTTTGCAGGTAGGGTTGAGGGCATGCGGGAGATTGACAGTTTTTTCCCCTCTCGTTTTCTCGGTTCAGCTGCTGGCCCCAGGGACCCTGTGCCGTGAGCAGGCACGGCAGTGCGACCTCCCAGAATTCTGCACGGGCAAGTCTCCCCATTGCCCCACCAACTTCTACCAGATGGACGGCACCCCCTGTGAGGGTGGCCAGGCCTACTGCTACAATGGCATGTGCCTCACCTACCAGGAGCAGTGCCAGCAACTGTGGGGGCCTGGTAAGGACTGTCCTACAGAACGGCCCTCCTCCTGCCTCATCACTTCCAAGCCAGCCTCCCTCTTCAGGCCCTTGTTGTAGCTTAGATCCTTGGCTTCCAAATGGCATCTCCAGATCCTTTCTACTTCCCCTTGATTCTGGGTAGACCTTCAGAGAGAGAGACAGTGAACAGTATTCTTCCCAGGCCCTTGATGCTTTAAATCCTCAGAGTGGGTAAATGGATAAGAATAATCCAATAGAAAAATGGGCAGAGCATGGAGACAGAAAAGGAAATGCAGATGACCCTTAGCTGTGAAAAGATATTTAACCTCACTTATATTAAGTGGAAGCAAATTATAACTACTGTGAGATGGGATTTCTCATATATCAGATTGACAAAGACTGAAAAAGATAATATAATAATAATTATAATACCATAACTGTAACAATAAGAGTGGTAGTAGTGTAGTGTGGAGAATGTGGGGAAACATACAGGTACAACCCCTATGCAAAGCGATTTGAAGATATCAAAATTCATGTGAACTTCTCGTTGGACCCGTCCATTCCACTACTTAGGAGTGTATCCTCCTTTTCTATTTGCACATGCATGTGAAGATAGATTTATAAGGATATTCACGGCGCAGTGTTAGTGATAGCAATAGCAACCTAGATACCCTTCAGTAGGGACCGATTATATTAATCCTGGTACACTCATGTCATGGACCCCTCTGCAGCAAAGTGAAAGAAGGAGGCAACTCTGTGTGTACCTTATAAAATCATCTCCTACAATAAAGTGAAAAATGCAAGAGGCAGAACAGTGAGTAGAATTGCTGCCATTCTTCATTAGGTAGATTATCTCTAGAAGATATACAAGAATTGTATCTAGAAGATAGAGAGATACAGTTACCTTTAGAAGGCACATTGTCAGTCGTGATTGCTTCTCCAGGTTGTGGGGAAGTAGAAACTGGAATGGCTACTTAGAAAAATAAAGACATACTTTATTTCCTTAAAATGTTGTGCATATATTACCTGTTTCAAAATCTGAAATGAGACAGGGCTTTGTCATCACGGAGAAGGCTTCAGCACACACGCCTCCCGCAGATAGGATACCTCAGTAAGGTGTAAAGAACTGACATAAAACGTTTTTCTATGAGTCGGTCTTGACGAGAAGTTGGGGGTGGAACAACCTGGTGGGGGTACAGGAAGAAAAAGCTGACCATTCCTGCCCCCAAAATGTTTCTAACCTCATGACTTTACCAAGGGCTAACTTTGCATTTTGGGGGCTTCTGACTTCTCCTAAAGTTGGCTGGTGTGCTGATAACTGTTTCTTGCCCACCCAGGAGCCCGGCCTGCTCCTGATCTCTGCTTCGAGAAGGTGAATGTGGCAGGGGACACCTTTGGAAACTGTGGGAAGGACATGAACGGGGAACACAAGAAGTGCAACATGAGGTGATGACCGTAGGGCTAATCCCATAAGATGAAGGGTCACAGGGCAACTTCTGCTCCGTCCTCATGCCTACCCAGATCAGCCGCCTGGGGCTTTAAATATATTGTCAGAGTCAGTCACCTATTCCAGGCCCCTTGTGAGACAATATACCATTCAGTCTAAGGAAGGCAAAGGGAGAGTGTGGATGGCAATGCTTCCTAGAAAGCTGGCCAGACTTCCTTTTGGGATCTCACAGTTGGGCAGGGAATCAGCTCTCTTGGGTCGTTTCTGTGGAATGCTAATTATACCCTCACCCAAATAGCCTGTTCATTCATTCATTCATTCATTCATTCATTCATTGTTTCAACCAGCCATCCACCCATCCACCCATCTATTCATCCACCATCCACCCACCCATCCAGGTACTATCTGTTGAGTGTTAGCCGTGTACCAGATATGATACCGAGTCCATGGAACTTTTAATTAACAATACCATGTGATAACAGAACGGTGGAGAAAGCCACCCAACCTGGCTTAGTAGGTCAAGGTGGTGCCCCAAGGGAAATTAGGCCTACAGTGAGATGTGGAGAAATTATCTAGTAGAACAGGACGGGGAATGGTGCAGGTACACGGGAGAGTAGATAGATAAGTAGAGAAAAACTGGTGGTAGGTGTAGCCGCTAACAGTTTGATGTAGTTAAAGTACGATGTTGGGGTTCAGTGGAGAGGGGACTGCTGGGAAATGAGCCTGGACGGCTGAGCAGGGACCAGATCATGAAAAGCCTTGAAGGCATGACTAGGGCAGTTTGGACTTTGGTTGAGAGGAGTTTAGAAATGAGACTCCAGTGGAGGCAGGACAGGAAGCAGGGAGAGCCATTTCCTGGTGTCCGGGTAAAGAAGGATGGTATGGTGATTTAGGGTTAATGTATACGAGGGAGGATTGGCAGGGATCAAAAATCATTTGAGGGGTGCCTGGGTGGCACAGCGGTTAATGCCTTCGGCTCAGGGCGTGATCCCGGCGTTCTGGGATCGAGCCCCACATCAGGCTCCTCCGCTAGGAGCCTGCTTCTTCCTCTCCCACTCCCCCTGCTTGTGCTCCCTCTCTTGCTGGCTGTCTCTGTCAAATAAATAAATAAAATCTTAAAAAAAAAAATCATTTGAACTCAGGAGTGAGGGAGAGGGGCGCCTGGGTGGCACAGCGGTTAAGCGTCTGCCTTCGGCTCAGGGCATGATCCCGGCATTATGGGATCGAGCCCCACATCAGGCTCCTTCGGTATGAGCCTGCTTCTTCCTCTCCCACTCCCCCTGCTTGTGCTCCCTCTCTAGCTGGCTGTCTCTATCCTGTCGAATAAATAAATAAAATCTTAAAAAAAAAAAAAAAGAGTGAGGGAGAATGGGGCATTGGGGCTGACACCAGGCTTCTGGCTGCAGCCCTTGGGTGCATGGGGCTGGATGGAGCATAAGGGGGCCGTTGCTCAGGTCAGGCAGTTGTCCCTGCAGTAAAGAGGGCTTCCCCAGGCCTGTTCTCTGGCCTAGATCTACCTGGGGACGAGGATCTTATTTC
Source organism: Ursus maritimus (assembly GCF_017311325.1). Taxonomy (NCBI): domain Eukaryota; kingdom Metazoa; phylum Chordata; class Mammalia; order Carnivora; family Ursidae; genus Ursus; species Ursus maritimus. The sequence continues at coordinate 16,687,364 of NW_024423897.1, forward strand.
CTATCCTTAGTCTAAGTTCACATGAGATCTCTCCTGCTGGGTCCCTAGAGCACACTCGTGGCTCCCTGGCCCTCCGCCATCCAAACCTGCTCTCCTGGTCGAGAAAGACCTAAGCTCTTCTGTAACCCAGCTCTTCCCCTGCCTCTAATTCCACCTCCTTCCCTCCCTCCCTCTCTCCTTCTCTCTCTCTGGCTCAGAGATGCCAAGTGTGGGAAGATCCAATGTCAGAGTTCTGAGGCCCGGCCGCTGGAGTCCAACGCGGTACCCATCGACACCACCATCATCTTGAACGGGAGGCAGATCCGGTGCCGGGGCACGCATGTCTACCGTGGTCCCGAGGAGGAGGGGGACATGCTGGACCCAGGCCTGGTGATGACCGGGACCAAGTGCGGCTACAACCATGTGAGTCCCTGCCTCACTCGGGGGAGAGGGAGTGACTGACAAATGTGAGCTCTGGAGGGAAGGTGCCTGGGCTCCAATCCCACCTTCCCAGCCACCCCAAGCCTCAGTGCCTTCCTTTATAAAGCATGTTAGCAATAGCGTGACCCACCCCATAGAAATGTCGTAAGGATTAAATGAGAGGATCCGTGTAAACCACTTAGAGGGGCTTGCTATTATCCCTTTTGTCCTCATCATGCATTATTATATGACTTATGAAATAAACTAGATGCTAGTCCAGAAGCCTAGGGAAAATAGGGCACCTATCTCAGGGTTAACTGAGAACAAAATTATAAAAAACATGTGAAACCCTTGGTATAGGATCTGGCATAGAGTAGACTGCTGTCACCATCATTATTTTTAAGGATAATATTAAAATTAGTGCATATTAATAAACAGTGAAGTAACTAACATATAACCAACACATTAATATAGAACGTAATAACACATTTACTATATTAAATATAAATTTTAATAATATAATGTTTGCTATTTTTCTCCCCGGTCATGAAAGGAATGGCAGAATTTAGTCAACTATCATCCCGTCCTGGCTTTTTTGGCCATTTTCAGTTTTTGGCTGTAATAAATAACCGGAACGGAGTTGCATTTCTGAGTCCCATATGTTCTTAGAACCGCAGCCTCTTGTCGGCCAGACAGTGTCCTTCCATTGGACTGACAGTTTGGTTTCCTCCTCACTACAGATCTGCTTCGAGGGGCAGTGCAGGAACACCTCCTTCTTTGAGACGGAAGGCTGCGGAAAGAAGTGCAACGGCCACGGGGTGCGTGTGCCCGGGGTCCTGGGGCTCCTCTGCGCCCATGTTGGTGGGGACGGGCCCTGGGGGGCGGGCAGAGCCCTCTGGCGGGCTGACACCCGTGCCCTTCCCTCGCTCCAGGTCTGCAACAACAACCAGAACTGCCACTGCTTCCGGGGCTGGGCCCCGCCCTTCTGCAACACGCCCGGCCAAGGGGGCAGCCTCGACAGTGGGCCCATGCCCCCTGACAGTGAGTGTCTGGCCTGCTCAGGGCCTCTGCCCACTCTTGTGAGGAGGGGTGGGTGGTATGGTGTAGACAGAGAGTGAGTCCACTCCGCTGTCATGATTTTGTAGATGAGGGAACAAAAAGGCGGTGGTGGGCAGGGGGCGGGGGG